>NW_026110526.1:20000-45000 GCF_024679095.1 Eriocheir sinensis
AGAGGATGTAGATTTGGTAGAAAATAGACGGTAAAATATAGAGAAAAAAGCGCAAAGAGCAAGAGCAAATAAGTTAAAACTTATCTGTACGGAAGAAGAGATAAAGTTATCAGTAGTTTACAGAGAAGAATGAGGGTGAGGGGAGAGGTGGAGAGGCGTTGTAGTTTATGAGGGCAGGGTAAGAGGATTTGTGGATTAGTAACCTATATATGGAAAGGAAGGTATGATATTAGTTAACGTTGTCTATCTTTTCTTTTGTGCGTGTTTACAAAATGCGTAAAAGTTAATAAAAACTTTACCTCTCTCTCTCTCTCTCTCTCTCTCTCTCTCTCTCTCTCTCTCTCTCTCTCACTTTTTGATAAAGCTCCGCACTTCTTGATAAAGTCCCACACTATGTATACAAGTTGCTTCATAAAATCAAGGAAATAGGTATCGCGGGTAAGCTTCACGAATGGATCAAACACTGGCTAAGCAATATAAAGCAGAGTTGTAATAAATGACGTGACCTCTGAGTGGATGCCAGTCACTAGTGGTGTCCCCCAAGGCTCTGTCCTGGGACCCGTTCTCCTCGTCATTTACATCAATGACATTGACCTTGGTCTCAATAATTTCATTAGTAAATTTGCGGACGACATGCACGAAAATCGACAATGCGGTACTTACAGAATGTGACAGGCGGAGCCTTCAAGAAGATTTGCGTAAAATATCAGATTGGTCAGTAAAATGGGAAATGCCTTTTAATATAAACAAGTGCCAGATTCTGCAGGTTGGATCTAGAAATATAAAGAAGGACTATGAAATGTGCGGCGTTAAAGTTAAAGGCGTTCACTCGGCCAAAGATCTTGGCGTCACAGTCGCGTCTAACCTCAAGTTTTCCCAGCAGTGCAATGAGTCTGTTAAAAAAAAGCAAACAGGATGATGGGTTTGATTAAGAGAAATTTTTCATTCAAGAATAAAGATGTTATACTACCTTTGTATAATAGTTTCGTCAGACCTCATTTGGAGTATGCCGTGCAGTTTTGGTCTCCCCGCCATGCGAAAGACATTGCTAAATTAGGTGTTGAGCGCAGAACAACCAAGATGATTCCTTCTTTACGAAACAAACCCTACGAGGAAAGGCTGTCACATCTTAACCTGTTTTCTCTTGAAAAACGCCGGCTCAGATGAAAACTGATCGAGTGCTTTAAAATACTTAACGGTTTTACCAACGTGGATCCGACCAAGCTGTTTATGATGGATGATTCGACGCGAACGAGAAATAATGGCGCTAAACTCAAATGTAAACAAGTTCATTCAAATTGCACAAAATTCTTCTTCACTAATGCTGTCGTTCGAGATTGGAACAGATTACCACCATCAGTGGTGCAGTGTAACTCGATTGCATCGTTTAAGAATAATCTTGACCGCTATCTCCTCCATCTAAATGTTCACTAGGTCAGTTTCAACGTCATGGTGGCCGCATAACAATTGTCACCTAGGTTTAGGACAGACCACCTAGTTTGGGCCGTAGAGCCTGTGTGGTCTGGTAATCTATGTAACTCTCTCTCTCTCTCTCTCTCTCTCTCTCTCTCTCTCTCTCTCTCTTCACACTTCTTTCAATTTTGCTTAATGTGGGAGCCGTCCTCCTCTGTTTAGTCTATTCTTCAGCCGCTCAATAACAGTACCTTCCTAAATTCTACGCTTAATATTGGTTCACATATCGTTACTTCGGGTTCCATTACAAAATTTGTGTCTCTAATAACTCCGATTCCTACGATAAGCCGTACTCACAAATAATTACTTAATGGCTGTTCATTCGGCATCAGGCAAGGCATTTGATATAATTACACTATTTCGTCAGCAATCTACTCCTTTCCTTACCTTTTTTCATTTTGTTTGAACGTCTTTCGTCCATCCATCAATTCAAAAAAATAACTTTCATTTCGGCAGCTGCGAAAGAAAAGAAAAGGATAGGACTATTCGTCATCGATAACCAGATTATAGTTCTGTCAATATAACTCTTGAATTATTATTATCATCAGTATTTTTTTTTACTTTTGGTCAGACACTTGGTAAAAAAAAAAGTTATAAATCAGAATCCAGTTTTCATCCCATCATCCCATCTTAATTCACTATATCACGTCTACAGTAGTAATGCATTCAATTGTTTATAATATTTTTAGCAGGATGAAACATAAGCAGGGAAAATGATTAACTTTCAGCAGCTTTCAGCACATCACTTTTCTTATATCCTAAGCACTGGTGCAATAATCTAATACACTAATGTTCTATGACATTTTCTTTTGCAGATTGCGAGACACGCTCTCGGAAATTGGTTTAAGGTATGTACCGTCATCCGTTTTGTAACACATTTTCTTTCTTTTTCTTCTATGTATTATCACTATTCTATTCAGAAATTTGAATTCACCACATCAAAATTATTAAAAAACACCTATTCACACGCTTGTCTCAGAGCAATTATTATTAGCAATTATTTATTGTAAACCAGTGTTATATAAGTCAATAATACTGAGCTTACTATTTGAGGAAATCTACTCTCTCGCGTACTTTTGAGCAGGACATTCTCTGTAAAAAGTTTTTCATTTGGAAAACATACACTAATTACATCACCAATTGCATCGCCTATAGGATGTATTAATCTTCCTATGCTATTGAGACTGATGACAGAGTGGATTGTGTTGTCACTTGCATCAAGCAAAGTTAATGCATCAGTGGAGTCTCGTGATGCAGAGATGTGTTAAGGCTGTGCACAACGAAGCCAGCGATATATGCAATACGTTTATTAGAGAACTTTGATTTATATGAAGCAGTAGGGATGTAAACGTCATCGCTATCCCCCTCCAAATATTGATTACTTACAGCTGTATCATCTACAACTCTACTTTTCAACGCAAAAGTGTTTAGTCTTTACTGAGAGCTGACTGTCTTTGTCATCACCATGGTTACGTTACTAGTTACAGATAACATTTCTACTGACTCTAGGGGTCGCCACTAACAGCATTCCTCATATCATTATGGACCAGTAACGTTTTCATAGGCAACAGAAAAATGTTTAACTGAAAAATTACAATTATGCCCTCCAATATGTCTCGCTTTCCCCCAAAAAATAATTAATTTGGTCTTGACTTAATTTAAATGTCATCAGAAAAGTCAATGAAGGCTAAGTAGGTGCAATTGATTTTTTTCATGCAGGGTCTTCAAACTCCTTATGTAATAGAGGAATCCAAGAAAGCTAGTTTTGCAATTGGACTTACTTAGATTTACTTTATCTCCATATTTCTCTTTAGTTGTGGACTGTTACGATGAATGAATATTGTTGTGAGGACAGGATACGGACAGTACAGAGTCAGGTCAGGGGGCAGACACGCTTTTTTGCAAATACCAACATGGCTGACGTTCGACATAACGGGCTTCACTTTTTCCGCGTGAGGGCATCACCCCCTATTCTACCTCCACAGTAGAAATATTTGTAACAGTAATTGATATTGCACAAGCATTAGCATCAGCATCATCAGTTGCATCACTTGTTATTAAAGCAGTAGAAGTAGTAGTAGTAGTAGTAGTAGTAGTAGTAGTAGTAGTAGTAGTAGTAGAACAGTAGGAATAGTATTACAGTAGTAGTAGTAGTAGTAGTAGTAGTAGTAGTAGTAGTAGTATATCTTTAAGGCAGTAGTAGTAGTAGTTTGCAGACAAAATGCGACAAGGCAACACGAGCCTTGTCAGAAAACTCCACACGGGGTGTGCTTCCACTCACCAGGGACATGATCAATCAACTCAAGGAAAAACATCCTCCACTAAGTGACCTGAAGGGACTGAGACTGGCAGGATGTCACCAACCACCGAATCCAGTTATATACGAAAGGATAACAGGAGAGATGGTGTGGAAGAAGGCCCTCCAGACTCGTGGCAGCGCGGGGCCCTCAGGACTTGATGCACGGGGATGGCGAAGCTTGCTGAGCAGCGCCAACTTTGGCAATGCAGCTGGTGACTTGCGCAACACCATTGCAGCACTGGCAAGAAAACTCGCCTCTTCCAGCTGCCACTATGTGGACGCCCTGACGGCATGCCGCCTCATTCCCCTGGACAAGAGGCCGGGATGCAAGCCTATAGGAGTCGGAGAAGTCCTGCGGCGCATCGTAGGCAAATGCATCATGGCTGTCGTCAAAGAAGATGTGAGAATGGCAGCAGGGAACCTCCAAGTTTGTGCGGGGCAGCAGGCAGGCGGAGAAGCAGCAGTCCATGCCATGCGGGAGACATTTGACCACGTGGAGTGCGAAGCAGTGCTTCTTGTTGACGCCAAAAATGCCTTCAACACAATAAATAGAAAGACTATGATACACAACATTAAAACCAAGTGCCCTAGCTTAGCTATGTATGTCGAAAATACCTGTACATACCCGACCGACTTATACATAAATAGCCACAGTGGAAAAGTGAAAGTGTTAAAATCATCTGAGGGAACAACACAAGGTGACCCAATAGCCATGGCTATGTACGCCCTGGGCCTATCAGTCCTCCAAAATGAAATCGCGTTCGCAGAAACACGGGTGAAACAGGTGGCTTATGCGGATGACCTCTCAGGTGCTGGTAAAATATCAGACTTAAAAGGGTGGTGGGACACTGTGAACACCGCCGGCCCTGAGATAGGATACATCCCTAACGCCACCAAGTCTGTCCTTATTGTCAAACCTGAACATTATGACCATGCCGCAGAAACTTTTAGAGGAAGTGGCGTCATTGTGACAAAAGACGGACAACGATACTTAGGTGCAGTGATCGGGACAGAGGTATATAAGAAGGAGTACGTGGGAGACAAAGTAGCTGAATGGGTGAAGGAAATAGAAGCTTTGTCTGCCATTGCCAAGACTGAGCCACACGCTGCCTATTCAGCGTACACCCACAGCATCCAACATCGGTGGACGTTCCTGATGCGCACCATCCCCGGCATCAGTCCACTCCTCCGACCACTGGAAAATGCCGTCAAGAATGTATTCTTGCCAGCGCTGGTGAAATATCATGCTTTGGGGGAGGAGGAGAGGGATATGCTAGCACTTCCCCCAAGACTGGGTGGGATGGGGATCACCAACGCTGAGAAGCTGGCTGATAAGGAGAACCAAAACTCCATCAGCCTTACCAGGTCACTCATCAACAGGATCATCGCTCAGGAGGCAGAGGGCGAGATAGACCAAACAGAAATAAGAGATATTAAAAGAAAATTCTCAGAAGAAAGGCAACAGGCCCAAAAAGACGAGCTGGACCGTCTTACACACCACCTGTCCACAGAAATGGGTAGAAAAATACACACAGCACAGGAGGCAGGCGCCTCTAACTGGCTAACGTCATTACCAATCAGAGCAAAGGGCTTCAGCCTCAACAAACAAGAATTTGTCGACGCCATTGCTCTGAGATATGGCTGGCCGATTGAGGGACTGCCTGATCTCTGTGCATGTGGATCACCAAATGATGTCACCCACACCATGACATGTAAAAAAGGAGGCTTCGTCTGTATTCGACACGATGAAGTGAGGGATCTGACAGCCAGCATGCTCGGGGAGGTATGCCAAGACGTCACTACCGAGCCGGCACTGCTTCCCCTGGACGGCGAACACCTTCGGTACAGGACAGCCAATACCTCACAGGAGGCACGGGTTGATGTAAGTGCCCGCGGATTCTGGGTGCGCGGACAGCGGGCGTTCATGGACATCCGCATATTCGACCCGATGGCTGCCTGTCACCGTGAGCTGCCCCTGCAAGCCGCCCACCACAGGAACGAGCAGAAGACAAGGGCATACGGTGAAAGAATCCAACATGTGGATCAGGGCAGCTTCACCCCCCTCGTCTTCACCACATCCGGCGGGATGGGTCCCAGGGTCCGATGCTTTCACGCACGCCCTCGCGGAACTAATCTCAGAAAAGAAGCATCAGCCGAGGAGTCACGTTATCGCCTGGATGAGGTGTCATCCTATGTCTCAGGGGCACCAGACACTCTGGCCCAAAAAGCCACCAACATCTCCAATATGGACTTTGAAGCCACAGTGGTGGAGAGTGACATTAGGGTGGGTCGGAAGTGACTTGAGTAGGGAAGGAAAGGGGGATCTAGACGTAATAGATGATAGGTGATTTAGTGTCAGGTAGTATAAGTGATATGGTTGGATGCCACAGTCATTAGCGAACAGAGTTGGGGCTAATGACCTCCAAGCTCTGGAGCCCTCCATGATTATGTGTCGGGAAAATAAACATGGGTGGAGGTATCATTTATAGTAGTAGTAGTAGTAGTAGTAGTAGTAGTAGTAGTAGTAGTAGTAGTAGTAGTAGTATATCTTTAAGGCAGTAGTAGTAGTAGTAGTAGTAGTAGTAGTAGTAGTAGTAGTAGTAGTAGTATATATTTAAGGCAGTAGTAGTAGTAGTAGTAGTAGTAGAAGTAGTAGTAGTAGTAGTAGTAGTAGTAACTGTTGCCGCCGTATACAAAATGAATGTGGCTGCAAGGTTATGATGGTGATCGTGTGGCTTTGGAAGGACGAATATACGTTTGTAATGTAATTTTAATGCAATAATTATAATAAGGAGGATAGATGTCCCTAAGTGAATTATGTTATCCTGCATTATGATAGCATGTATAGTACGATCAGTAATGTACTGTAATGCACGGCATATGTTATGTAATGTTATATATTAGTGAAGATGGAGAGAGCTGAGAGAGGAGTGGAATAAGGTGTTGGGACGGAGCATAAAGGGAGAGATAAAAGCGGACAGTGATGGTTGATTGTGTAGGCAAGTGTTTAAAACAACGCTGATCCAGGGGTCAGTTGTGGTCTTGTGAAGCAAGGGAGGGAGCCAGCCAGGCAGAACACCAGAGAGCAGCATCGGAATCACACTCAGAGCCACACGTCATCCACCTACAAGTGTGTACTCTGTGGTGGTGATTTACTCGGACACTCGGAGTTTCGGAAGGATTGACTGTCCCCGTTAAGTGTAGGTACCGATTTGGCCTTTAGTGTACCGGAATTAACATTAAAGAATGATGATCGTGATGGCAGGTTAATCTTTTTTCTTTTTTTTTACGTTGTTGCCTATTGCGCCGGAAGGCATCTTCCCGGTGGGAACTGATGATCGGCCCAAGGCTTCTTCCAGGTGGGGCCTGATGGTCGGCCCAGCCCGTTCTCGCGCAGGCGAGTGTTTATAGTGGCGCCATCTTGCATTGGCTCATGCTGCCCCCCGGAACTCGTTCTTGATTCGCTTGGACGGCTTCCTCTAGAGTCCGGGTTGATGGGTGGTCTTCAGGACAGCATGTGGGTAGTTTTAAGCCACTCGGCGGTGACTGAAAAACCCGAGTGGTAGCGTGGGGATTCGAACCCGCGTCGTTCATCACGCGGTGAATGTGGGCCCCAGTACGCTACCAGTTCGGCCACCGCCTACCCATTAGTATTGTATTAGTGTGTGATGATGATGGTAAGGTAAAGTAAAGGTGAGTGCATAAGCTATAGCTGCGCGAGGCTGCGGTGCTCATCTCCGATCCGTTGGCTCTTTGAGCCTGTGGTAGGTAATAACTAATTACCCCCGGACACGGTCCGCTGTAAAATTCGGGATTGCCACAGTTTACTTTTCCAGGCTTCCCCAGGTACCCATTTATCGACCAGCCAGAAAGGGAGGGTGAACAGCTGGGTGAGCTGCATGCCGACTGCCCGGGCCGGAATTCGAATCCGGGCCCGCAGAGTGACAGCCAGGCACGCTGGCCTCTAAACCAGAGGTTCCCTTTCTTGACCATACCCAATCAAACAAAAATTTATTATTACCATACTGTGATACCCAGTATTACCCAGTACAACGTAGTACATTTAATATATACTTACCGATACCACCGCACTAGGATGATAGAGAATTAGTGATACATATTTTTTATTGTATATATATTTTTATCTGGAGAGTTGAAAAATATTAATTTATTTCATTGTGTCGCAGACCCCCTACGGCTTTCTGCCGGACACCTAGGGGTCCACGGACCCCAGTTTGGGAACCCCTGCAGTCTAAACAACGGAGGCGCATAAAAGTTCCGCCCACGAGTAACCTCAGTTAGATGACGAAACACTTAAAACATTCATGGTAAAAGTAGAATCAGTTGTAAATGATCGACTTCTAACCGTGGATAATCTGCTGTTTTGCTGATGATAGTGATGTCATGTAAATTTACAGATTTGACCGCGTCTGAATTATAAGGAGCGAGTGTTATTCATCTAGTGTCAGTCACCTTCAACACACCATAAGCTTAAGGAGCCGCCGGCGCTTGCTGCAATAGTATTATTGTTTGCAGTAGTAATAGTAGTATCATCATCATCAGTAGTAGTAGTGGTAGTAGTAGTAGTAGTAGTAGTAGTAATAGTAGCAGTAGTAGTAGTAGTAGTAGTAGTAGTAGTAATAGTAGTAGTAGTAGTAATAGTAGTAGTACTAGTAGTAGTGTAGCTACAGCAGTAATAGGAATATAAATTGTAGTAGTAGTAATATTAACTGCAGTAGTGAAAGTAGTGGTAGTCGTTGAAGTAGTAGTAGTAGTAGTAGTAGTAGTAGTAGTAGTAGTAGTAGTATCAACAGGATCATCGCTCAGGAGGCAGAGGGCAAGATAGACCAAACAGAAATAAGAGATATTAAAAGAAAAATCTCAGAAGAAAGGCAACAGGCCCAAAAAGACTAGTTGGACCGTCTTACACACCACCTGTCCACAAAAATGGGTAGAAAAATACACACAGCACAGGAGGCAGGCGCCTCTAACTGGCTAACGTCATTACCAATCACAGCAAAGGGCTTCAGCCTCAACAAACAAGAATTTGTCGACGCCGTTGCTCTGAGATATGGCTGGCCTGGCCGATTGAGGGACTGCCTGATCTCTGTGCATGTGGATCACCAAATGATGTCACCCACACCATGGCATGTAAAAAGGGAGGCTTCGTCTGTATTCGACACGATGAAGTGAGGGATCTGACAGCCAGCATGCTCGGGGAGGTATGCCAAGACGTCACTACCGAGCCGGCACTGCTTCCCTTGGACGACAAACACCTTCGGTACAGGACGGCCAATACCTCACAGGAGGCACGGGTTGATGTAAGTGCCCGCGGATTCTGGGTGCGCGGACAGCGGGCGTTCATGGACATCCGCATATTCGACCCGATGGCTGCCTGTCACCGTGAGCTGCCCCTGCAAGCCGCCCACCACAGGAACGAGCAGGAGAAGACAAGGGCATACGGTGAAAGAATCCAACATGTGGATCAGGGCAGCTTCACCCCCCTCGTCTTCACCACATCCGGCGGGATGGGTCCCAGGGCCCAATGCTTCTACGCACGCCTCGCGGAACTAATCTCAGAAAAGAAGCATCAGCCAAGGAGCCACGTTGTCGCCTGGATGAGGTGTCGCCTCTCGTTCTCCCTGCTCAGGTCGGCCATCCTATGTCTCAGGGGCACCAGACACTCTGGTCAAAAGCCACCAACATCTCCAATATGGACTATGAAGCCACAGTGGTGGAGAGTGACATTAGGGTGGGTCGGGAGTGACTTGAGTAGGGAAGGACAGGGGGATCTGGTCGTAATAGATGATAGGTGATTTAGTGCTAGGTAGTATTAGTGATATGGTTGGATGCCACAGTCATTAGCGAACAGAGTTGGGGTTAATGACCTCTAAGCTATGGAGCCCTCCATGATTATGTGTCGGGAAAACAAACATGGGTGGAGGTATCATTTATGTAGTAGTAAAAAATAAAAAAAAGTAGTAGTAATAGTAGTCGTAGTAGCAGTAGTAAAATTCGTAGTAGTAGTAGTAGTAGTAGTAGTAGTAGTAGTAGTAGTAGTAGTAGTAGTAGTACAATTCGTAGTAGTAGAAGCAGTAGTAATAGCGCACTCTCCTGTCAGAAAGCAACGGTAGCGCCCCAAGCGACGCGTCCATATTACTTGCAATGGCAGTTGTTTGTGTTGCCACCCTACTCACCAATGTTTAGGCGAACATTATCACTTATTTGGGTTGTTACAATGTGCACTGCTTCTTTACTGTCATTTATATAATGATCCACAGATTGGGAAAGCTTACTAATATCCTAAAGTAAATATATGAATAAATATTACATACGGATGTTGCTCGATATTGACAGCTGCTCATGAGTATCGCTGGTCACTGACAGCTCGTACCCACCTCTCCACTTGACACAGTCTGCGACTGTGGTCTGGATCTTTATTTAAAACTACTAGCACCATTTGTTCGTTTTGTAACCACTTGTAGGCTGTAGGCCTAACACTTATGCTGCATCCTAAAGCAAATCGGAAAGGCTACACTTCTGTAGATACCCTAGGAACGTAGGAATGTCGCAAGTGTTCTCTCTTTTCTATCAATAATCTTTGGTAGTAGTAGTAGTAGTAGGAGTAGTAGGTGTAGTGGAAGTATCATTAATGGTAGTAGTACATGGTAGTGGTAGTAGTAGTGGCAGTAGTAGAAGTAGAAGTAGTTGTAGTAGTAGTAGTGGTAGTAGTAGTAGTAGTAGTAGTAGTAGCAGCAGTAATAGTAGTAGTAGTAGTAGTAGTAGTAGTAGTAATAGAAGTACTAGTAGTAGTAGTAGAAGAAGTAGTAGTAGTAATAGTAGAGTAGTAGTAGTATAAGTAGTATTTTTTATTTACAGTAAAGGAGGCAGCTCATGCCCAAAAAAACAAAACAAAACACTTAAAGCTCCGTTGGGGGCTCCTCCTATAAATGAAATAAAAATGAGTGGCTATAGATATCAACTTCGTAAGTCTCTCCGTACTTTTATCTCCAGTTTCCTCTCTGGCCGAACTATCTCTGCTGTGGTAGACGGCCACTGTTCGTTCCCGAAACCTATCAACAGTGGTGTCCCACATTCCTCTGCCCTATTTCCCTCTTTCTGTTCTCCAGTGATGACCTTCTTTCATAAACAAACTGTCCTATCCACTCTTACACCGATGACTCTACTCTGCATTACTCAACATTTTTTTTTTTTTATAAAAGACCCTACCAACAGGAACTACACGATTTTAGAATGGAGACTACAGAATGCTTAACCTCAGACCTTGCTATCATTTATGAATGGAACAAAGAGGAACTAACTTTTTTTACTTCGTATCCTTCAACGCCTCAAAAACACAATTTATCAACCTATCAACTCGACGTAATCTTTCAAACACCTATCCCCTATTATTCAATAACACTCAGTTGTCACTTTCTTCTACAATAAACGTCCTCCGTCTATCCTTAACTAAAAATCTCAACTGGACACCTCATATCTCTTCTCTTAATAAATCTTTATGAAATTACTCGAGGTTCGGCGTTTTGTATCGCCTCCGCCATGTACAAGGGTCTTGTCCTCCCTCGTATGAAGTATGTATTTCATGTGTGGGGGAGCTCCACACACACAACACTCTTGGACAGTATGGGATGGAATGAATACAAGAATTGTGTATTCGAATACAAATACAAATAATTTGAATTACAACGAATACGAATTCGAATTCACTCAAATGGTTTTAATTCGAATACAAATACGAATACTTCCTGAAAGTATTAATGAATACACTCATGAATATTTTTCATTAAAAAATACCTTCTTGACGTAACTGGGTATAGCAGCTCATGAACCTGTATTATACACGACGATTACACGTTCCCCCAGGAGGCTGGATTTGTAAGGTACAACGGTTGTTATTTCTGATAATAAATTTTGATGTATTTATCAGATTATTCCTTGTATTCGAATGCGAATGAGAATACATTGATTTCTAGTAATAATTATTCGAATACGATTACGAATACACCTAATTACGGTATTCGAGTGTATTCCAGTACGAATACCGAATACGAATACTCCATCCCTGTGGACAAATTAGAGTCTATGGCTCTTCGTCTCATCAACTCCCCTCTTCTTACATATAGTCTTCTATCTCTAAAATTCCGCCGCAATGTTTTTTTTTGTTTTGTTTTTACGTATTAGCCTATAGCGCCGGTAGGCCTTCTTTAACCCGGTAGCAGCGACGGGCCAAATTTGTGGCTTTACCGTGTACCAGCGACGGGCCAAATTTTTGCCATGCTATAAACCCCAAAAAATAGATGATGCATAAACTGATCACAAATGCATTGATAGGTATAATTATGAAATGGTTTGCGTGAGTGATGATTTTTCCTCATAAATTCGCTTCGAGGGGCCTTTAAGAAACATGATCCCCGTAGCTACAGGGTTAAGTGGTGGTCGGCTCTAACCCGTCATGGCGCAGGTAATTTTTATAGTGGCGCCATTTATACTTGGCTCATGCTGCCCCCCGGAACTCATTCTTGATTCACTTGGACGATTTCTTCTGGAGTCCGGGTTGATGGGTGGTCTTCAGGACAGCATGTGGGTAGTCTTTAGGCCAGTCGGCGGTGACTGAAAAATCCCAGGTGGTAGCGGGCGGATTCGAACCCGCGTCGTCCAGGACGCGGTGAATGCGGGGCCCGCACGCTAACCGCTCAACCACCGCCTGCCCTACATCTCTTTTTATCTTCTAGCGATATGTTCATGCTAACTGCTCTTCTGAACATGTTAACTGCATGCCTCTTCCCCTCCCACGGCTCCGCTCTACTCAGTTTTCTATTCAGGCTCATCCCTATACTGTTGAAATCTTTTTTACTAGAGTTAACCAGCATCTTCATTCTTTCATCCCTTACACTATTAAACTCTTTCTTCGTCTGTATTTCCTCCTGCCTATGACTTGATCTCTTTCAAGAGGAGAATACCTATCGAGACACCTCTCCACCCGATAGTGTTCGCTCTTTTGGCCACCCTACTAAACTTTTTTTTTCCCTAGAGCTTTTTATGAAAAAAAAATGACGCATATAGATACATTTATATCCTAACCGCCTTCTTCCACTCTATATTCCACGCCAAAACTCTTTGTTATATTTCTACATTCTTTATTGTCACTGTTTGAAATATTTCTTCGCAGTAATCTGGCACACACACACACACACACACACACACACACACACACACACACACACACCATTGTCTAAAACCGCTCCGATAGCTCAGTCGGTAAAGTGCTACGCTGCCCGACTTCACGGCGTCGCAAGCAGCTGTTCGAGCCCCGTTCAAGCCAGGGTTTTCCCGCTGAGTAAAAGCGGCTACTGTCCTCCTTTGAATAAGGGGGGTGGGGGGGGTGATGTGTGAGGGATCGACTAAAGAGCTTTGCTCAAATCGTGAGGGTACTTGCTGGCGATTGCGAGTCCAACTCGTGATCAGGCCGTGGTGAAATACACATAGCACACACACACACACACACACACACACACACACACACACACACACACCGATTATTATTACTATTATCATTATTATTATTATTATTATTATTATTACACACACACACACACACACACACACACACACACACACACACACACACACACACACACACACACACACACACACAGACACCACCATCATTATTAGCGTATGATCCTGATTATATTCATGTGAAATGTATGCTTATGGCAAAGTAATATACGCTTACTTTCAAATCTATAAGTCGATACATAATAGCAGGAAAAAAATAAAATGTAATTTAAAAAAAAAAAATCAACTCTCAATTTATCTCTCATCTAATGACCTATGCTGCTGAAACAATTACCAAAGAAACTTAAAGCAGAATCCAAAAGATTCACCCGGGAAATTTTTTCAATTTTGCTTTTGTTAAATGATGATTTTTTTTTTCAATTCTGTTGGTGTATGAAACGACATTTTTTTCAGACAATTGTCCCTTAATTGAATAGAAAACTCTGGATGAAAAACTTGCGCTTCAGTTCTTCTTTCTAATGATGTATTGTTCATTAAAATCGGTCAAATAGCGGCGGTTATTGCAGTAAAACTGAGAATAATCCCTTTTTCTAAAAAGGAGAGTTAAAGTCTGCGGGGACATAAAGAGTTCGTCCTTTAAACCTAGATGCCTTCCCGGTTGGTATTCTTTACTGAATTCCAGTTTTTTTCATTGTTTTGAAGGACTTCTTGTGCCTGATGGTGTCCTTTTCTTGGAAATCCTGGTCACGAGCCGACATGCGAAACTTAGCTCTAGCTTCTCCGGGGTGACTGATGTATGTGTCAGCTCTGCTGCCACCAAGGCCATCGCAGATGCTAGTTTGCCTCAAGATGCCATACGAATATTCTTTTAGGCCATTTGCTATGCTGAAACATGACGATGTATGCACCTGTGTATGAATATAGTTTTTTTTTTTTTTTACGTCCGAGCATATAGCGCCGGTATAGACTTTCTTGAGGGGCCTGGATGGTAGTCGGCCCCAGCCCGTCATGGCGCAGGCAAGTGTTTTATAGTGACGTGAGTGACGAGCGGAAGAGGGCGCGGGGAGGGGGTAGTCAGCCATAATTGCCATTTTTACTTATTTCTTCATAATATTCTGCCAAAAGCTAGCCGAGGCATGTGCGAAGACATGTTATTTTTTTCAATTTTATCGATTTTTTTGAAGAAAAAAAATCACGTCGGACGCTCTTCATCGCAGCGTGACAAGGACCTGTTCGAGCCCTGTCCAGGCCAGGGATTTCTCGTTGACTAGGAGCGGTTACTGTCCTCCTTTGAACAAGGGGGATGGAAGGGGTGATGTGTGAGGTCCTGGCAGTACCCAGGGATCGACTAAATAGCTTTGCTCAAATCGTGAGAGTACTTGCTGGCGATTGCGAATCCAACTCGTGATCAGGCCGTGGTGAAATACACATAAACCACACACACACACACACACACACACACACACACACACACACACACACACCACCACCACCACCACACAAAAGAACACAACAGAGCCATGCCTTAAACTTAAGCATCTCTTCGAAGTCAAATTATAAGAGAAACTAAAAATACGCCAAGGAAACCCCATTGCCTAATCAAGTTAAATATTTTGATGAATCCGATATTAGTTAACGGCTTAGTAAATTACAAGTGTAGCGTCATCTAAAAATTAACGCTCCATATTTCCCCTGTGAACCATCTTCCCAACACTAAAGCAGCCGTGACATTTAATAGTTACTTCGGGACTATTTGCTAACAGTTACTAAGGCTCAAATTCGATTATATCCTAGTATAGCTTCAAACATTTGAATCTCCACTTTTACTATTCCAGTGCCGAGTCGCCATCAAAAATGTAACTTTAAAACATTCTTGGTCATCCACACCTTCAAATCTACCAATTTACAGGGACCAGAGAGAGAGAGAGAGAGAGAGAGAGAGAGAGAGAGAGAGAGAGAGAGAGAGAGAGAGAGAGAGAGAGAGTGTGTGTGTATGTGTGTGTGTAAACTGTGTAATTCACCACGGCCTGATCACGAGTTGGACTCGCTTTCGCCAGCAGGAACCCTCACGACGTGTGCAAGTGCTCATTTTGTCGATCTTTGGGTACTGCCAGTACCTCACACACCACACACCCCATCCCCCTTGCTCAAGGGGGGATAGTAACCACTCCTAGTCAACGGAAAGAATCCGGCCTGAGCGGGGCTCGAACCGCCGCCTGTTTGGCCGTGAAGCCTTGCAGCGCGGCGCTCTAACCGATTAAGCTACCGGAGCGGTGTGTGTGTGTGTGTGTGTGTGTGTGTGTGTGTGTGTGTGTGTGTGTGTGTGTTTCACCACGGCCCGATCACGAGTTAGACTCGTAATCGCCAACAAGTACCCTCACGATTTGAGCAAGGCTCTTTAGTCAATCTCTGAGTAGTGCCAGGACCTCACACACCACACACCCCATCCGTACCTTCATTGTCAATGATTCCTTTTAAAGTGACACGTTGATATAAAATCATCAAACCTATCTGGTTTATCAGTTATTTATTTTAATCACTAAAGTGTCATGCGATATAATACATTACACCAATCTCCAAATCAAAGAATCAACAAACTCAAAGAATCATGCCTTATTACTATCACTCATATTCCCAACATTGTCAGATGTTATGCAGTATAATGAACATATTTTAACTTATCTGAATGCATAGACCTAAATCAGTATGGGAACATTAATTCTTCCTTCCCTGCACAGCCTCATCATATTAATGGTGTAAGTTGACCGTAAAAATGTTATTCCATGGTTAGAAAATTTTCTTAACAATTATCAACATCCACTCAGATTTCAGGTACACTAATATAATCCACTTCTGTTCTCTCCTACTATCTCTATCATAAATTTCAATCCAAAGCTGGATGTTGCGCCTACGTGCGCAACGACATCATTTTTTCTCGTGCCCACGACCTTGACTCTTCTGAATTTTTCACCCACTGGCTAAGACTTCATTGTCATTCTATCACTAAATACATATGTGCTGTTTATCTTTCACCTAACTCTACTGACTTTGTAAAATTCTTTGACTACTTGAACTCTGAAGTGGAGCACATCTTGACCCACTCTCCCTTCGCTAAAATCTCCATCTTGGGAGATTTCAATGTTCACCAACAGCTTTGGCTTTCATCCACTTTCACTGACCAGCCTGGTGAACAAGCCTACAACTTTGCTCTACTCAACGACCAAGAGCAGTTGGTTCAGCACTCAACATGTATTCCTGACCGTATTGGTGACCGGCCCAACATACTAGACCTCTTCCTTACCTCTAACCCTTCTGCTTACTCTGTCAAACTGTTCTCTCCGTTGGGCACCTCCGATCACAACCTTATTTCTGTATGCTGTGCTATTGCTCCTGTACATCCTCTGGACCCACCGAAGAGGCGATGTTTCTGGCATTTTGCTTCAGCTCGGGAGGACGACCCGAGGATGTATTTTTCCGATTTCCCGTGGAATGATTACTGCTTCCAGGAGAGAAACCCCTCTGTGTGTGCCCAGAGCATCACATAGGTGATTGTCTCTGGAATGAAGGCATATATTCCACGTTCTTTCTCTACTACTCATGCTAAAAAGCCTTGGTTTAATCATGCTTGTTCTCGTGCTATTAAAGATAGTGAGGCAGCTCACAAAAGGCCTTCGCACTCCTGCTAACCATGATCTTTATATTGTTGCCCGGAACCGTGACAAATTTATTCTTCAATTTACTAAAAGCTCTTTCCCGTGACTTCTGGCACCAAGCCAAAAATATCTCCTCCTATTTCACTTCTTTCTCTTTCCCTCCTCTCCTTAACCCTGACGGCAGCACCTCCGTCTCATCTATCTCTAAGGCTGAACTCTTCACTCAAACTTTCTGTAAGAACTCCACCCTGGACGATTCTGGGCATATTTCTCCTACTCATCCCCCCTCTGGCTCCTTTATGCCTGTTATTAAGATTCTTAAGAGTGATGTTTTCTACGCCCTCTCTAGCCTCAACTCTCAGAAGGCTTATGGACCTGATGGAGTGCCTCCTATTGTCCTTAAAAACTGTGTTTCCGTGCTGGCACCCAGCCTAGTCAAACTCTGTCGTCTCTGCCTATCAACATCTACCTTTCCTTCCTGCTGGAAATACGCCTTCGTACAGCCTGTGCCTAAGAAGGGTGACCGTTCCAATTCTTCAAACTATCGCCCTATAGCGTTACTTTCCTGTCTATCTAAAGCTTTTGAATCAATCCTTAACCGGAAGATTCAAAAGCACCTTTCCACTTCTAACCTTCTATCTGATCGCCAGTATGGGTTCCGCAAGGGGCGTTCTACTGGCCATCTACTGCTCTCTTAACTGACTCCTGGTCATCCTCTCTTAGCCGTTTCGATGGAACTTTCTCTGTTGCGCTAGACATATCGAAAGCCTTCGATAGAGTCTGGCACAAGTCTTTGCTTTCTAAACTGCCCTTTTTCGGGTTCTTTCCCTGTCTCTGTTCCTTTATCTCCAGTTTCCTTTCCGGCCGTTCTATCTCTGCGGTGGTAGACGGTCACTGTTTTTCCCCTAAACCTAATAACAGTGGTGTTCCACAGGACTCTGTCCTATAACCCACTCTCTTCCTGTTATTCATCAATGATCTTCTTTCCATAACAAACTGTCTTGTCCACTCATACGCCGACCATTCCACTTTGCATTACTCAACTTCTTTCAATAGAAGACCATCCCAACTGGAAGTACATGACTCCAGACTGGAGGCTGCAGAACGCTTAACCTCAGACCTCGCTATCATTTCCGATTGGGGTAGAAGGAACCTTGTGTCCTTCAATGCCTTAAAAACTCAATTTCTTCACCTATCAACTAGACACAATCTTCCAAACACCTATCCCCTATTCTTCGACAACACTCACCTGTCACCTTCAACACTAAATATCCTCGGTCTATCCTTAACTCAAAATCTTAACTGGAAACTTCACATCTCCTCTCTCACTAAATCAGCTTCCTCGAGGTTGGGCGTTCTGTATCTTCTCCGTCAGTTCTTCTCCCCCACACAGTTGCTGTCCACATACAGGGACCTTGTCCGCCCTCGTATGGAGTATGCATCTCACGTGTGGGGGAACTCTACTCACGCAGCTCTATTGGACAGAGTGGAGTCTAAGGCTCTTTAGTGGAGGGTGTTATGTCACCAAAATAGGTTCCGTGGGAATTATCTGTTTATTTTTTGCATCATAGCTATTTTTGTTCTATATTATCTTAGGAACAACACGAGATATGATGCAATTTTTTCCTTTCAGAATTGAGGTCAGTGGGTAAGCTCAAAGTCATGGCTTGTTTCACTCGTAAGAGCGCACGCGAAAACCAGTTTACACATCATACTGTTTTAATACCTATTATGTGTGCCTGTTTGCCTGAATTTTAGTCTGCTTTAAGATAGTAATTGTTTGTAATGATTATATATTACATCATTTTTCTCTTGTCAGATCAAAGGTGTGACTGGTGAACTGGTGAACCGATAAGCATGACAGATGAAAAAACAGCCAAAATCCCTAGAGTAGAATCGGAAGACCCTGAGTCAAGTTTATGTATCGTGTGCCAAGAGTCAGGAGGAGCATTGGTTAAAACCCCAGCAGCTAGTTCTTTTGAGCGACTCTTGGACTTTGTGAATACCCGAGCAACTTACAGAGGTGGCAACTATCCGATCATCACTGAAACATTGCGTGGAGCTAGCGCATCATCTCTTATGACCAACAAAAGGAGCTGGCACAGAAATTGCTATCTTGAAGCTTGTCACATATAACATCGAGATGCTGCTAAGCAAAGGTATGAAAAAGCGTTGCGCTCAGGAAAAAGCACTCTGCTTCTAAAAACAAAAGGACGTCCAAAAACTCAAAATGCTGCGATGCCTTGTTCCAGTTATGACTTAGAAGAGCAAAGTGATGCAGCAAAGCCATTTACCAGATCTTCCTCTGTACCTTTTGATAAGACACTGTGTTTTCTCTGTCAGGAAGACAACAAGTTACTTGGAGCATTGCATGAAATACGGTCAGTAAACCGTGGGACCAAGCTCCGACATGCCATTGAAATTGGTTGGTCTGATCTTCTGAAAGTACGTCTGAGTAATGCTATAAATCCAGATGACACCCACGCGATTGATGCGAAGTATCACATGAGGTGCTGGGTGTATAATGTTGACCGTGTTCTCGACAAGTCGCAAAAGGAATCAAAAAAGTCTGTGGCAGAGAAAGTTCAAGAAGATAGAGCTCAGCTTGCTGCAGACATCGAATTTTTCAACCTCTTGAAAACCTTGCTACAAGACGGTTCAATTCTCAGTATGGCTTCACTGGAAACAACATACATAACAATACAGACAGAAAATGGTGTTCTGACTCCTTCTTGCACTAGAAAACAGCTGAAAATCAAAATTAGAGAACAAATAGAAGGGGTGGATTTCAGCAAGGCAACAAAGCGCAATAAGTCGGAGAGAGTTTTTCTTAAAACCTGCAAGGGGGGTGCGGTACGTCAAGCTTTGGAAATACCAGACAATCCATCAAACGACATGGCTGCTGTGTTCAGATGTGCAATGTTACTTCACAAGGACATTGCAGATGCAACTAAGGAACCATGGAAATTTGCTGGGACTTTCAATGACACAGAATCACATGTTCCTCAGCGAGTGTTCTCTTTCCTCAGATGGCTCATTGTAGGACCAACAGGCAAAGTTGAGAATAAATCCCGAGAATGTGAAGTGCATCAGCAACTTTTGTGGATTCATCAAACTTCATCATGTATTCATTCAAAACTGACAGACAAGCGAGGTACAACCCTTCGGCAGAAGTTGCACATTTTAAGACTCGTCCAGGATAGCCGCTGCAATGGGCAGTTAGAATCGCTCTTCACCAGTCGACTCGAAGCAAACAACTGGTTGATCTACTGCATGGGTTTGGTTTGTGTGTAAATTATCCTGAAATACTTAAGATGGAAAATCAGTTGGCCAACTCAGTCACAGCAAGGATGACTGAGGATCACATGTACATGCCACCAGCACTCCAGAAAGGACGTTTCATATGCTTTGCTATCGATAATTCAGACTTTTGCGAGGACACGCCGGATGGAAAGAGGACCACTCATGCAACTGTCACAGCTGTTTACCAGCAGCACCTCGAAGGGGACACTGTGGCTCACATTGTACCGAGTGAAGACAGCACCAAAGCCTATCACGATAAATGTCAACCACGTCTTCTTGAATGCAAGATGTCCTCCAATGTGAAACTAAAGTCTCCCACATATGGAACATTCGTATTTAACGAAAGTGAGGAAATGCTGATGACCCACAAAGTCAATGACACTGCATGGCTCCTATCAAAGTTCTGCCAGAGAGTTGAAGACAACTTAGATCCTGCTTTCAACGTACCAACTTCGAGTGCATACAACTCTTTGCTTTCGAAGTCACAGCCACTGACACAAGTAACTCTTCTATCCCTTGTCGCAGCTCCAGCAACAACTTGGTCAACTTTGTGGACTGTATTAAAACATGCTCAGAATTTCAACACTGAAGTAGTTGGCTCCAATCGCAAAACAGTTATCACTCTTGATCTGCAGCTGTATGAAAAGGCGAAACAATTGCAAATGTCTCATGGAGGTGGCTGGATACTGCACCTCGGTGAGTTGCACACGGTCATGGCAGCCTTGCGCACTGCTGGAGCTGCCATTGAAGGCAGCGGCCTCGATGATGCTTGGATTGAATCAGCTGTGTATGGACCCGCGACAACACGGCAAATTCTAGAATGCAAGCACATGAAACGATCCCTTACTGCACATCTGCTCACGCTCCAGGCTCTATTTGACTTGTGTCAAGAGACAGTATTCAAGGATAAAGACCAACTTCTTGTCGAGTACGGAGATTTAGCAGCAATGATTGCCCAGGAAAGCAACTCCATCAATGGAGAGTTGACTGAAGCACACAAGAATATGACTGCAGCTATTCAAGGGAGACTTCAGAATATTTTGGACCAGCTATCAATAGAGAAAAAAGACAATCCCACGTTCACGGTTTTCACCAATTACATGGATATGATCCTCACGCTGTTGGCATTCATCAGAGCAACTCGTCCATAGTGTCCATTGTTTTATTTGCATGCAAAAAACACCTGGGGCGGTATTAATAAAGACTCCTAGGAGTGAAATTCAACTTTCAAAGTGAGTTTTCTCCTAACTTTGCTGCTAACTTCTAGAAGTCGCGAGTTTACTGCAAGGAGTCGCCAGTTTTAAGGTTATAAAGAGAGATGATTGCATGTGGTGCGGAAGGAAACTGACTAGTTGGCATCTCGTTTCGGCGGCCGAAGCGACTTTACTGCTAGGAGTCGCCGAATATGTAAAAGTCCTCGTGGGGTACTTTTAACGACTTAAAAACTAACTTTTCGGATGTCTTATTCAATATAATAACGATAATAACAGCTGAATGATGGCCCCTGCGCACTAATTATCGTGTCTGAAGTGTTGTGCCAATAAAAAATACGGACAAACAGCTGTTCCATGGGGGAGGCGCCAATCAAAAAAAAGCAATGTAGCATTGAAGGCGATTATAGTTGGCAACGTATTAAGTAATGCACACTTTCCGTCATTATTTCCTACATAGCTCATTCACATGGGCATACTAAATATAATCACATAAAAAATATCTTTTACAGTAACGTCATACAGGTAGGAACAAGGAATAACTTTCGTATCTGTGGCTTGGAGGGACAGGGTGTGTCGTCTGCCGCGCTCACCGTCCGTCACCCGCTTTTCCACGAGCGTACACACCCGTCCCTCCAAGCCAAGGATACAAATCTTATTCCTTAATACAATGATTCCTACCTGTATATAGTTACTGTAGAAGATATTTTTTTCTTGTGATTATATTTAGTATGCCTATGTGAATGAGCTATGTAGGAAATAATGACGGAAAGTGTGCATTACTTAATAGATAGCCTACTATAATTGCCTTCAATGCTACATTGCTTGTTTTGAAGGGCCGCCCGTTATCCCTTGAAAACTGGCATAATTATTATTGTACTTTGTTTCTTAGGTGATGTCATTGATTGTTAAAGTAGAGTGCCGCCATTCAATTAAATTACGAATATTTTTTTAATCATGAAACTAGCTAGATTATCTCACTCATATATATTTGGTACGTCTCTTTGATACAACGCATGACGTCATGAACAGCCAATCAGGTGAAGGGGGGGCGGAGCTTAGCCAGAATTGGGGAGCGGCTTTTCGGTGTAAATAATTATTATTGGCCAAGTAATTTGGACAGACTATAGCAGTTAAGTTAAAAGCTACAGCTACTAGCAGCACTTCTAAAAGTCCTGCTAGGAATCTTTATTAATACCGCCCCTGATTCGGAAACATTTGAACTGATTCAGTGTACATGTATGAGTAACTTTAAACATACTTGTTGTCATAAAAATAATCAAGTGCACATTGCTTAATATTTTGTTGTCATATGAAACCTGTTATCAAAACAAGTTGTGACATATTTTAGAACTAAAGTGAAATTATGTTTGTATTACATAATTGTATGCTCATTACAATGACTGAAAGACGTGAAAATATTGCTGTGTGATTGATTGTGTCCATTTTTTGATTTTTGCACCGACAGCGTCTCTCGAATTAAATGTGTCTGAAAGAAGCAAGCTCCCCCAATGGCTTGAAGATTAATAAATATTAATTCTTAATGAAACATTATTGTGTAGCATCAATAATGTCAAAATATAATGATTTTTTTTGTGCCATTTTCTTACATTTTTTGAGTTATTGCCTACAAAGATCACAAATATTGCTAAATAAATGCTATATTTGGGTCATTATGTTCATTATCTGTCATTTGATACCAATACTGTTAATGTTTGTTCCACTTTTGATTTTTGTTTTTGTTTTTTTTTGTTAGTACCGGCGATACTAACGAAAATCTTCAAAAAGGTGCCGGGATCACATTTTGGGGCCAAAAAAATTGCATCAACATTTTTTGTCAATGATTTTGGTCAAAGATCAGAATTATAATGGTTTCCAAAAATAAACAGAAAATTCCGACGAAATTAAATAATAGCCTGCACTACTTCCTGATAGTCTTCTACCTCTTAAATTCCGTCGCGATGTTGCCTCTCTTTCTATCTTCTATCGATATTTTCAAGCTGACTGCTCTTCTGAACTTGCTAACTGCATGCCTCCCCCCCTCCCGCGGCTTCGCCTCACACGACTTTCTAATCAAGCTCATCCCAATAATGTCCAAACCCCTTATGCAAGAGTTAACCAGCATCTTCACTCTTTCATCCCTCACGCTGGTAAACTCTGGAACAATCTTCCTTCATCTGTATTTCCTCCTGCCTACGACTTGAACTCTTTCAAGAGGAAGGTATCTGGACACCTCTCCTCCCGAAATTGACCTCTCGTTTTGGCCACTCGTCTGTACCCTGTTCAGGAGCAGTAAGCATCGGGCTTTTTTTTCATTATTGTTTTCTTTTTTTCACACCCTTGAACTGTCTCCTTTTCTGAAAAAAAAATCCATATGTTTATGTATCCATTTATTATTATGTATGAATCCATGGTGCAATGGTAAGCGCGACTAGCCTGGAATCCACGGGCCCGAGTTCGAATTCCGACCCGGTCAGTCGGCGTTCAGTACACCTTACTACTTTTATCTTCCTTTTTGGGCTTAAAATGGGTACCAGGAGAAGCATGGAGAAGGTAAGCTGTGGTAACCCGGATGTCACACTTGCCCTGTGTCCCGAGGTAGTGGGTTCTTACCCACCACAGGTTCTAGGGCCAATGCGAAGGACTTGAGCACTGTGGCCACCTGTAGCTATAGCGTATGCCCCCAATTTTATCATATAATCAATCAAATAATAATTGGTTCGCCCTTTCTCATTTCAGTAAAAAATGACGTTAACTTTTACCCAAAACAATTGTCTCAGAACTTTTTGTCTTTGGTTGAAAGATGATACGTTTTTACTTGATTTTCATTTAATATATTGTATTTATTCAGTCACAAAAATGCCTTCAGTCCTGCCATTCTCAAATTTCACTTCTTTTTCACTTGCACTGCAACACACAACACTTTCCTTCCTCTCTTCCTCCTCTCTAGTTGACCAAACTCATTTCTAACTCTCTTTCCCTTACCTCTTCCTTACTTCATTTATATACTAGTTCAAATTTTATCTGCAGCATGCTTAAGAATATTTCTTCCTCCCTCCCTCCTTTTCTCAGTACGTAATTCCACTTTTTCCTGTTCCCTATTTTATCTTCTATTGACATTAGACACCTCATCCTCCATCCAACCAACCCAGTCCCTTCTATCCTTCCTTCATTCAACACAACACAACATTCTTGGAGAAATCTACAGTTTGTATATGTCTCTTTGTCTTGCCTGTGTTGTCTTGCTGTCAGTCTTTAACCTTTCGCCTTCTTGCCGCTTAGCCTAGTTTTCTCATGACCATTAGGCAACCTGGCTCACTTCCTACTTTCTTTGGTGAGCAGAAAATAAACACCACTGGTCCAGCACCCTTCATGTCAGCTTCTCTGTTATCGCTTTTTGCTAAAGCTCTTGTTCACTACATATATGAATATCTTTTGAGGGGCCCATTTTGTTTGATCGGTGTTTGCTTGTGTAGGTGTGTCTTTCGGGGGGGGGGATATAAGAAAGGAGAGAAACAGAT
>NW_026110526.1:52500-103915 GCF_024679095.1 Eriocheir sinensis
ATACAGGGTCGCTGTTTCGGCGATAACCTCGCCCCAGTGTGCCCGGCTGTCGCTCAGCAAGTGCTGGTGGAGTGTTAGCTGGATTTGTTTGTGTCACGGCACTCGTGCAGTTCTTATATAGACTTTTAATGGCTCTTGTTAGTAACGGTGGTACTTTGTAAGCTGGATCTCTCAGTGCCTCCCATAACTGATCAAGAGGAGATAAATGAAAGATGGAGGGAATATTTTTCTGATTTGTTGAGAAATTTGAATGAAGAGCAAGACCAAGAACATGATGCGGGAGAGAGATTACTCGAGGAAGCTGTGGAAGAAAATATCAGCCGAGAAGAAGTCATAATGGCACTGAAAGAAATGAAGAACGGAAAGAGTCCTGGATGTGATGACATCCCAATTGAGCTGCTGTCGGGAAGTGAACACATGGCTGATTGGCTACACCGTTTGTTCTCATAAGTTTGGGAAGAAGGAAGTGTACCTATAGAATGGAGAAAAGAAATTATATGTCCAATATTTAAGAAAGAGGACAAAAGTGAATGCAAAAACTATCGCGAAATATCATTGCTTTCTCATACAGGAAAAGTGTACGAAAAGATACTGGAAAAAAGACTTAGAAATTTAGTGGACGGAGTAATGGAGGAGTGCCAGTGTGGTTTTAGACCAAACATAGGTGTGATAGACCTAATCTTCACAATGAGAATGACACCTAAGACCTCGTGTACCCTGAGTCGCTGCGTTGTCGTGGCCCCAGAGTCGGCATAGTGTAAACAGAGCTTTACACATACTCCCACCCAACCTCTTCACGGGGGGTTATCAGCTTTCAGCACAGGGTTTAATAAGATATACTTTGTATTAAAACATGTTGAACGGTCCCATTTGTCATCAAACCCAATGCCGATAAATTTTAAAGTCACAGTTGAGAGTCCCCATATGATGAGGGTGAGTGTGTGACAGGTTATATTTTTAACCTCGGTTTCGGAGATGCAGCGAAAGACACCACGTTACCGAATAGAGTAATGGCTTAGTTGTTTCAAGCTCTCTTAATATTGTGGATATTTCATCAACCCCTGTGCCTGGATAGATAAAAGTCACAGCTAGAATAACTTTTGATTAGATTAGGTCAGGAACAAGTTAGGCCTCCCACTGTTAACCTCCGTGTGGGTAAGGCAGCACCTGACTGAATATCGAGATTTTTCTTCTCTTCCTTATCGAACATTTGGTCCACAAATCGGACTTTTTTGATAAGTCTTTTTTGTCTGCTTCAACTTGTTAGTGGCACGGGCAAGTATTTATATATTAGCGCTATTCCTGCTTGCCACTTGAACCCCCCCCCCCCTCCCACCCAATGAGAACTATATCGTCTTGAGAGTTTCCTTGCAGTCCGTGATGATGGATAGTCATCAAAATGTCATGTGAGTTGCCTTCGGCCCTCTTGTACCGGGGTGGTATTTGAACCGCTCAGGAGGCGGCCCCAGCCGGGGCGGCTGGTTAAAAGCGAGGAGCCCATCCTATTCCTATTTAGCTGTATTTTTAATCATACTTGGCACTGGGTTTCATGTCATATACACGCCGCCTATGCAGTTTAAACACTGGCGTGTATTAATATGGCCTATATGACGACACCTAGTGCCGGTTTTGATTATAAAGTCACAGCTCAACACCATCTTGAAGTGGCTGGACGAGCAACATGGTGGGCGCCTCTCTTTCAACTTCCGTTTGGGTGAAGGGGCTGGAGGCAATGCCCATGCAATTTTGATACCGGCAAGGCGGTTTCAATTTTTCTTGATACATACGAATAATAATAGTGATAATAATAATAATAATAATAATAATAATAATAATAATAATAATAATAATAATAATAGTAACATTGATGATGATGATGATAATAATAATAATAATAATAATAATAATAATAATAATAATAGCTTTGAACTTCTCCATGGTTAATCCTGGAAAAGCGTGGCACAAGTAAGTGAAGCAGCCACCATCCTTGTCCAGAGCTTAGGTAAACCGTTGGATCAAGCCGAGCTTGATGTGCAGCGGTGGGAAGAGTATCCTATGGTAATGAAAATGGTAACAAGTATAATTATAATACTACTGATAATAATAATAATAATAATAATAATAATAATAATAATAATAATAATAATAATAATAATAATAAGAGTATCCTATGGTAATGATAATGGTGGCCGAACTGGTAGCGTACTGGACCCACATTCACCGCGTGATGGACGACGCGGGTTCGAATCCCCACGCTACCACTCGGATTTTTCAGTCACCGCCGAGTGGCTTAAAACTACCCACATTCTGTCCTGAAGACCACCCATCAACCCGGACTCTAGAGGAAGCCGTCCAAGCGAATCAAGAACGAGTTCCGGGGGGCAGCATGAGCCAATGCAAGATGGCGCCACTATAAACACTCGCCTGTGCCAGAACGGGCTGGGCCGACCATCAGGCCCCACCTGGAAGAAGCCTTGGGCCTACCATCAGGCCCCACCAGGAAGATGCCTACCGGCGCAACAGGCAACGACTTAAAAAAAAAAAAAAAAAAAAAAATAAGTATAATTATAATACTATTGATAATAATAATAATAATATTAATAATAATAATAATAATAATAATAATAATAATAATAATAATAATAATAATAATAATAATAATAATAATAATAATAATAATAATAATAATGATAATAATAATAATAATAATAATAATAATAATAATAATAATAATAATAATAATAATAATGATAATAATAATAATGATAATAATAATGATAATAATAATAATAATAATAATAATAATAATAATAATAATAATAATAATAATAATAATAATAATAATAATAATAATAATAATAATAATAATAATGATAATAATAATGATAATAATATTAATAATAATAATAATAATAATAATAATAATAATAATAATAATAATAATAATAATAAATATAATAATGAATATAATAATAATAATAATAATAATAATAATAATAATAATAATAATAATAATAATAATAGAGAATAAGTAATAATAATAAAGATAATAAATAAATAATAATAATAATAATAATAATAATAATAATAATAATAATAATAATAATAATAATAATAATAATAATAATAATAATAATAATAATAATAATAATAATAATAATAATAATAATAATAGTAATAATGAGGTAACCCGATCAGGAATAGAACCGCTCACGCGGCGCTTGCCCGCCACCTTCGCTACTCTGAGGTTAAAAGTGGGAGGCTTACCTTGCCTCTCACCCAACCTCAACTCGATAGTGGGCAGCCACGGATTTAATATACTCCGGTATGTGCTTTCAAGGCATAGGGGCCATAATAAGACAATTAGAAGTAACCCGTCGTGAGTGGTTCAATCCCTGGCAGAGTTAGGGGTGCGCTACATATCTTATGACACATTTCCTTCACGTCACAGCTCTTACAACTTTAGCAGCTTTTAGAGTAGCGACATATTTCCTACAGAGACACAGCACATCTCCTACACACACAATAAAAAAATGTAAATTCTTACAGGGCTCCAGTCACATTTCCTTCACCAAAATAAGAAACGTCACAATTCCTACAGGTATTCAGGCGTTGAGTCTATACAAGTAGAATAGTCGGGTACACGTTCAACGATGCTGCTCTTCCATATTTTTACAGACAAACTGTACTCACTGCTTCCCAAAGATAGCTCACTGGGTTGCCAAAAAAAAAAAAAAGTGTAAGTTGTCTAAGTTTTTTTCAATCGATTTAGGATAAATTTGCACCGCTGAATCCAAAAATGACACCCGTTTCTCTCGATCAGGTCAGTTTTTTTGTGCTAAGTCGACTTTAAAAAAAATCCGATCTTATAACTAAATGGATTACATTTTTATGACATTTTCAGTTGATTTTTGTTAATATTTCTCATCCGAAATAGGTTTTTAAGATGAAAAAAAATCGAATACAATTCATTAATTAAATGTTACAAAAATTGATAAGTGTACATTGAATAGCAGACACTGATAAAGGTAAGTACATGTAAATTGGATATTAGGTCATCATTGTTCAAAATGCAGGGCATGAACTTCCGTTTCTTCGAACTCCTAGAATGCTCAGCGGTAGGGATATCTCTCTTCAGAGTCCAACAGTAATCAGCCATCATGACTGCATCCCAGCGTCCCTGATACCTGGTCTCCATCTCTTTCATGTCCTGATGGAATCTCTCCCCTTGCTCGTCGCTCATTAATCCCAGATTCTCGGGAAGCCGATCCATATGCGAGAATAAGTAATGCATTTTGATTCTCATGTTGCATCCGAGGTTTCTGAAAACAGTCAGCATATTGGTGACAAGTTCTGCGTAGTTCCTGGCCTTCATGTTGCCAATAGAGTTCTTCACGACAAGAACAAAAGCCTTCCACGCTTCCAGTTCCACTTCGTTCATTGAGTTTTCAAACTCTGGATGTCTGATGAGCTGACGGAGTTGAGGACCGTCAAAGATGCCAGCTTTGAACTTCTCCATGGTTAATCCTGGAAAAGCGTGGCACAAGTAAGTGAAACAGCCACCATCCTTGTACAGAGCTTAGGTAAACCGTTTGATCAAGCCGAGCTTGATGTGCAGCGGTGGGAAGAGTATCCTTTCTCAGTCCACCAGAGGGTTGTTTATGACGTTCCTTGCTCTACAAGGCACCAGTTCCTCCCGAACAGGCCAGTCCTTCTTCGTGTAATGTTGAGCTTTGTCCCTACTATCCCACATGCACAGACAGCACGGGTACTTGGTGAACCCGGACTGCTGTCCCAACAAAATACAGAAAATACCAGTTAGTAAAAAAATGGCGCATATAAACTCTTCAAAATTCGTTTATTTAAATAAATAAGATAGAATTTTTCTTCATATAAATATAAATTACCGGTGCGTGTAAAAAAAAAAAACGTAAAAAACATCATGTGGCGATAGATGAAAAAAAAGTTGACCTGATTAAACAAAATCTATGTGATTTTTGGATTCAGCACATCAAAATTGTCCTAAATCAAGTAAAAAACTTAGACGATAAATTTGCTGTTGGCCAGTGATAGTCATTGCATTGAACGAAAGCGTCATTTAAACTGATTTGTTCTTTGAAACTGTGGGGATAGTTAATGCAGGGAGTGTTCAGCTATCTAACCAGTGGCTGCGACTCATGGTCAGGTATTATGTCCTCTTCCTAAGAGGTGAAGAGAATTCACCACGTCCTGATCACGTGCTGGAATCGTTATCCCTAGCCAGTATCTCCCCGGAGAGAGTTAAGGTACCCATTTAACTGATCTTTGCGACCTCACATAAAACACTTCCACTTCCCCCCTTGCTTAAGGGATGAGAGTATCCGCCCCCTGGAGCGGATAAATATTTCGGCTACAGTTGTATTTAAAACCTCGGTTTATCTCAGACTGTCAGGGCAGTCTCAGTCCACTGCACCGCAGCAGTACTCGTGTGTGTGTGTGTGTGTGTGCTCACGCGCTTGCTTTCTTGGACCTGATGCGTTTCTGGGTGTCGAGGCCAAATTAAGTATCCTCCGAACCAGGGTTTGGACTCGCCTATTCCTCGTTGCTTTCGGTAAAATCAAGCCAACCAACGCGGTCCGAAGCTTCATTCACCACCACGCTACTCCACGGCTTCGAACGAAGGTGACGTGGATTCTCCAGCTCATCACCCAGGCATATTGGTCCAACCCGACTCCACACTCCTGCCTTGGGCTGAGCAGGGTTGGCAGTCCTTCATTGTCCCAGTCTCAAGGGACGAATCCACCGGTGACCCGACTGGCTTGGTACCTCGTGGACCTGACAGAAGTGGACCCATTACCCGTTCTGCCGTTGACTCCGTCTCCTGCCGCTTCTTCTATACCAGACTGCAAGATAGAAGCGGACCTAGACGTCTTCCACCGTCCCGTGTTGTAGGCGGGACCCGCACCCGCAGTCTGCCTCTATTTACCCGGAGGGAAGTGGGGCCAACACCACCTAGCAGTCCTACGCCGGTTCTCTCCAGCCGCTGTCGCTGTCCTCCCAAGGAGTGCCATCGTTTTGTTATTGAACCCGGTGTATTTTACCAATTGTTCGTCTTCCACCCTCAGCATAGGTCACCCCTGGCACAACCTTTACATTGTAGCCACCTCGCCAGGATTAGTGCTGACCTCTGAGTGGTGTTTGCTTGTTTGGATCGGTGACAAGTTGGTTGAGGTACTCACCGCTATTTACTGTCTTTTGACCCGGAAGTAAGCGTTTGTCGCCGAGTTTTGTCTATCGTTGGCCGTCTTGACCTTCCTCAATGTTGACTATTTGAAGAGCTAGCTCTATGACGTCACGTCGTTAGTCTTCCAGTTGTGTTGATGTTCCTATGGGTGCTGGTTTAAGACCCCTCTTTTGTTGAGTACTTTGAACTTGGTGCGACTAAGTTCCTTTAGCCTCTGAACCAAACTTAGGTTGATTAGCCTGTTGATTACCTTTAGAGTATCAGTGGCTCCTTATTGTTTATTGCTTTGTTTAGCTCTTTCTCTTGTAACAGTTATTTTTGCTCGTTTGGGGTGGCGGATGTTTCTATTGAAGCCATGAATGGTGGGGCGGAGTCTCTGGGATTATTTGGGCGCGACATAGCCCATTATGTTGTCTCTAGGCAAAATGATGCAAGAGAGGATCAAGCTAAGGATCGGGAACTTTAGCTACTCGAGCTGGAAGCAAGAAAAGCCGAGGAGGAAGCAAGAAAAGCCGAGGAGGAAGCAAGAAAAGCCGAGGAGGAAGCAAGAAAAGCCGAGGAGGAAGCAAGAAAAGCCGAGGAGGAAGCAAGAAAAGCCGAGGAGGAAGCAAGAAAAGCCGAGGAGGAAGCAAGAAGAGAACACCAGCTGCAAGCTGAGAGGGAAGCAAGGGAACACCAGCTGCTTGCTGACTGAGAGGCAAGGGAGTTTGAGCGTGCTAAGCTCCGGGCTGAGACCGAGCTTGCTCAAGCTCGAGCAGTCAATAGGGAACCAACCCCCTCTACTCTCCACTTCGCCGACCCAGTCACTAGGCCGAAACTGCCGACTTAAACGGGATGGGGAAGACATTGCCTCCTAATTCACCAGATTCGAGCGAGTGGCAGAGCTGCTAAACGTCTCCAGGGACACTACGCTGTTCGCCTGGGCAGCCTCCTCACTGATAAGCCTATAGAAATTTATGCTTCTCTTTCACCAGAAATTACAAAGGATTACGACATACTTAAACAGGCTTTGTTGAAGGGCTTCAATAAAACTCCGGGCGCCTACAGATCGGACTTCAAACGTGCGAAGATAAGGGTCGTTGAAAACTTTCAATAGTTCTCCATTTATCTAGGCAGACTCTTTGATTACTAGTTAAAGTCCTGCGGCGTCCCTGAGCGATGCGAGTCTCTGAGGGAGTTTGCTGCTGGACCAATTAACCTCTTCTCTTTCCCCAGAAGAAGCCGTCCAGTTGGCTGATGAGTGGACAACTGCTCACGTAGCTTACCAGAAACATGACCATCTGGCCAAGAAGTCCAAGAAGCACCCTTTTCAGACTGTTCTTACGGAGAACACCATATCTTTAGTTACCCCTTCCATGGACAATGACACGCAAATTTCCTCTGACATCAGGTGTCACAACTGTGGAGAGGCTGGACACATCGTTCTCGCTGTCCCCAAAACCCTACCGCTTTCAAGTTTAGAACAACTAAGTTTCCTTCATCTCCAGATGAAAAGGTGGGATTCTTTTATTGTGATTCGACTCCTAGAAGGTTCTGCAACTCTGGTTCTCTCAACGGAGCTACAGTTTCAACTATCATTAGAGACACCGGCTGTTCCTGTATAGTCGTCTCAGAACAATCTCTTCCTCATTATGGCTTATCTAACTGCACAATGGTACAAGTAGCTGATTACCTTGGAAGGATTAACACTTTTCCCCTTGTTCGGTGTTATATACGGTGTCCGTATTTCGAGGGATGGACCAATGCCCTGCGGGCCCCTATTAAATGTTGCTCCATACTGGTTAGAAACGCTCCAGTGGTTAGAGACCCCGGTGACTCTAACATCAGGAATGAGAAGCATCACCCGGACGTCCCGCATGACCCAGACGTGCTAGGGATAGCGCAGCGTGAAAACACGAAGAGCCAAGGCCAAAAGGAAACTTCCGTTAGTGTTACCCAAGTTGCTATCTCATACTCTGTCCTCCCAAGATCTCGCTAATCTACAATAATCTTGCCCTCTAGAAACCATTCGTGGAGATGCAGCCTCCAAGATGAAGATTCTCTCCCGCGACGGCTCCGAGTCCACCTTCGAGTACATTGACGGGTTGCTCTACAAGAGATGCTGTGACTCCAAAGTTAAGGACAGGATTGGAAAGCACTACCTCGTCATTTCATCCCATTGTAAGACCACCGTCCTCCCTGCCACTCATGAGTCTCCATTGGCGGCCATTTCTCTCATCGGATGACCGAAAGGAAGGTAAGAGACCGTTTCTTCTGGCCAGGAATGGGCACGGACATCCGGAGCTTCTGCAGGTCATGTGATCATTGCCAACGGCTGTCGACCAAAGGGAAAGAAATACCTGTCTCCCTCAAACCTCACCAAGGCATACTACCAGGCACCGATTTCTCAACAAAGCAGGTAATTACGCGGCCTTTTCAACTCATCAGGTTGATGGAATTTACCAGACTTCCTTTCAGTCTAGGAACCGCTTACGCTACTTACAGGTCATGTAAATAACACTATTGGGTTAGCACATTCTGGTTTAGCATTCCATTGTTTTGTTTGCACTTTATTCCTCATACTATTTTTTTTATCTATCTTTGATAGATACTTGTTGGGGGAGGTGTGTCCAGGCCAAGCTAAGTATCCTCCGAACCATGGTTTGGCCTATTCCACGTTGCTTCGGGAGAAAGCAAGCCAACCAATGCGCTCCGAAGGTTAATTCACCGTCACGCTACTCCACAGCTTTGAACGGTGACGTGGGTTCTCCTGCTCATCACCCAGCCAGATTGGTCTAATCCACTCTCGACTCCACACTCTCTTGGGGTGAGCAGGGTTGGCAGTCCTTCATCGTCCCCGTCTCAAGGGACCAATCCGCCGGTGACCCGACTGGCTTGCGTGGAGCTGACAGAGGTTGACCCGTTACCCGTTCTGCCGTTGCCTCCGTCTCCTGTCGGACCGATGGCTTCTTCGACCAGACTGCAAGATAGAAGCGGACCCGTACCCGCAGTCTGCCTCCGTCTACCCGGAGGGAAGTGGGCAGTGTTGCCACTCCTTGGCTTTTTTTATTGATATTGGCTTTTGGGCTGGGACCTTGCCGCCTTGGCTTTTTTTTTCTTGAAAACATGCTAATCTTGGCTTTTTTTGGAAAGTCTCTCCTGTTCGACTATTCCTTTTGATCTTGTCCCTGCCTTCATCCCCCCCACTCTTCCTCTCGATCAGTCCTGGGGCCGTATCCTCGTCAACTATTAATACTAAACTTGGTATTAACTTTCGACTTTACTATTAACTTCACTCTCAAAGTGTATCCTCACCAACTATTAGCCTAATACCTACTATTAACTTCGGTATTAACTTGGGAGTGCTGGCGAGGACTTCTAAACACTTAATAGGGAAGTTAATAGTAAATCCCAGACCCAGACCCATATCAACATGGCCGCCGGAGTTCCTCACCCAGCCCAACTCCGCAATTTGGAGTTCGAAAGGACTCTTTGGAACTGTATAACGATAGTGAACTTGTCAAAAGATACATATTAGACCGTGCAGGAATGGAATATGTTGTTAGCCTTTTTGTTAGCTGTTTTTTTTGTGTTTTTGATTAAGGCGCGAACTGTTATCTCACGTGAGGTCCGGTATACCGTTGCCTGCTTTCACAAGTTGATTGTAGTGAGATAACACAATAGCCTTTTTAGTTAAGTGATGTGTGGCCGAGCGGTAGCCGTTATAAGTTCACTTTAGTTCACTTTAGTTCTCTCTCTCAGGTTAATACAAATACCAAATGTATTTTAACTATATTAACAGTTGTACTACATAAGGTTTACAGTTTACGTGAGCGAGACGCACGAAATCAGAGACAGCCACACCGCTGCAGGGCGCGGGGCGGCAGAGCACCGCTCGCCTGCCCGTCACCCGTCTTCTCTCCCTTCTCCGCGTTGTTCGCCCGTTTTATTTGCTTGTAGTTCGTCCGGAAGGGTGTGGGTTCCGGTTGATGACTGTTGATGAAAGTCATCATTTGCTGATCCTAGTGTCAGTTCATCACAGCTTCCCACGGCCAAAAGCACGACGTGTTGTTAGACATCCTGTTGTGCGACACCGACCGGGTGTCGCCACACGTACAGTCATACATACACATGTACATTATAATATACACATTTCATCGCTCGGTTCTCTAAAAGTCGCGACCTCGCGACTCACCTGACCTTTAAAAGCAGTGTACCTACCCATGTTACAGTCGCACAATGTGTACTAGTTAAACGAGGTCCTGTTATTGCTTAAAAAAAAATATATATATACAAGTCAGAGCCCGCCTAACGATACAGCATCGGGAAATGCCAATGATAATAAAAATAATCATGGAAGTAACAAGAAATGGGCAAAGTACATACAGGGCGAGGTAAACTTGGCAAGAGTCGTGGACATGGAAGCTCAGTACTATTCCGAGAAAACAAAATAATAGCTCAATTTTTTTTTTACATGATACATCCTAGTAAAATTAAATTGACTAAACTGTCATTAGGATACATGGTAATGGAGCTATTTGGAATAGCAAAAAGAAAAAGGAACAATCCTTGAAGAAGATCTGCTATACACTGAACCTTCGAGTCACACCTGGTCACAAAACTGTCGCAGAGAAACACTCATCCGTTGCGTGACAATTAATTGCCAGTGTCGTTACCCTCGGCACGCCTTCGAGACGGGTGGGGTTTACAACAATAGATAAGGTTGTGTGAAAAGAGGTAATGTTATCCGTAGAGTCTCCCATTAGTTACATTGTGATAACAAGGACAAGTCTGGAGAACCTTAGAACCATCGGCAGTCAGCACCACTAACTCCTAATACTCCGTTTTACAGGTCTACAGTACTATAAAAGAAAATCCTGTCACTAAGTTGTGAAATCACTGTTGTAACAAATCTCACTGAAATATACAATTCCAGCATAATTGATTAAAGTAATTCCAGCATTAATAAACATCAAATTAAAAAGACAAATTTCCACCTATCCCACGCTCGTAACGAACGTGGATGACTGACATCTGTGACGCCAATAATAATTCCCGTAGCGGGTAACAGTGGTATGTCAAGTAAGGGTAAGTAAGACTTGTTTGCTTACTTCCAAAGCTTACAGATATTCACATGCTGGTTACGATAAAAGTTAGGGACAGCATCTGCTCAAGTTAAGTCTGTCAGTGCAGAGAAAAAGTATGTTTTAAGCAGAAGCACATGAGGTTCAAGGTTAAATTGTACCTATCCCTATGTTAGTCTACACCCTCGGTTATTACGGCTCCAATTAAATTAAGAAGACTGACTGCCTTGCATCAACTCAGCAATAAAAGAAAATAGTGGGTTAGAGTGAAAAGTATTACTCAAGCACTCCCCTTCTCGCATGAAAAAGATGCAGGCAAAAGCTTAGGAACCAAACATAAATTAGTAGATGCGAGGATGCAGGTTATAGTCGTGTGGTGGAAAGATACACAAAGCAGCGTCAGGCTGAACCTCAAGCCGGCGCTAGTCTTTGGAGACGATCACTATGCACCATTCTGTGCGAAAAAAAAATCGTAAAGCTCAAATTTCCAACCACCTATTTATCTGACTATTTCTGCCTAAACCACGGGTAAAAGAACACACCAAGGAATTTTTGATTACCGCTGGTGACACCCAAAAAGGTTTAGGTCAGAGGGTCGCGAAGGCCCCCCTCCCCGACGAACGTGTCGACGGGAAACGAAGCTTCAAAAAGGACCCAAAATTATTTTAAATGCCATAAAAGTTGGCAAATAAAACCGTGTAGGTTGCCAGTGGGGTTGTAGTCAAGGGATACTGCACTCCTTCGAAGAGGAACTTTAAGGACAATCATGTACACAAGGAACTCTAGTAATAATCTAGCATTAGCTACATAAATGGTTTCTCCATCTGTCTAGTTTCCGTTTAAAACACGAGATCAAATCAGTAGATAGCCTATAGGCGTTCACTGGCCTATTAAAAAAAAGGCCTGGTTTGCACAGTGTCCACAGCAAAATTTATACCCTTTACGAGGCTGTGTTGCCCATCTTCCCCAAATGTTTCAAGAAAAAGTGACCGAAACGCATCATAATCCTTCCGTCCAGTGAACGCGCTCCTGTTTATGAGGGCCCTGCGCCCGTTCCCGGGATTGACCTTCGAGCGGCTGAGAGATATTTAATCTCCCGGATTTGACACGAATGAAATGTCCATGACAATCTCACTTTGAAACAAGAAGTCCCTGGCCGAATAATCTGCCTCCCTTGCTACCCTGCGAAAGGGCTAACCTGTGCTGCTGTTAGTGGGTGATTAGAGGCAGAAGCCATTGTGGGATTAGTATGGTAAGTAAATACCTCTTGGTTGCACATGCAGCGTAGGAGGAGCAAGCACCCTTTGATGACTGCTACACTCCTTACATGAGAACAGTTACCGTTATCCTTGACGGCACTGTTCTTTATCTCTACCCACCCCTCATAGTCCTCTGGTCAGGTTTCTCTGCCATTAAAAAGAGTTACTAGTAAAATGAGGAGTAAAATGGTAAAAGAAAAAAAATATTGCTGCAAAAATAAGTAAAGTAATAATCATTCACCGCTAAGTATGTGCTCACTCCTCCCCTATGCTTATAAAATGCATAATAAAAGAGGAAAAAGAATAATGAGTGAGGCTTAGCAAGACATAACTTCTCCACTGTGCAATAAAACACACAAAAGAAAGGAGAAAAGAAAATGAATGATTATACATAAAATGCGTAACCATGTTACTCAAGAAAAATATTAAACATCCACACGCCAGAAAAATCAACAGCTGAAAAATCTAATAGATTAGATACGGCCCCACACGCCTAAACACGTGAACATAATAATAGTAATTCACCTGAAATAATGTTACAAGTGGTGTAATTACTGAAACCGTATCAATGAGTGTCAGCTATAATGTGTTAAAAACCTCGAAGACAGCAACTCGATGCCCCACTACTCAGCACGCTCGCGTCCTTCGCCTCGCCGGTGGCAAGGGCAGGGCTGCAGGGGTGGCAGGGTCTGCCGTCCACCGTCTGGTAGCGGTTGTGGGAGAGGCGGCGGGCAGACAATATACGCCCACCAGTCACCCTCAAAGGTCCGAGTTGCCTGGCGAAGATAAGTGCGCACCTACGACGAGTTGTGTCGTAGGAAGAAACAAATGCCTGGACACCTCCAAGGAAACTTGGTTGTGTGGAGGTGAGAGGCGGGGCGCGCGGGCTGTGTGGAGGTGCGGGACGGGGCGGGGTGTGCTCTCGGGTGCGGCTGTGTGCTGACTCGACTCACTGGGGCAGGAAAAGCCGCGCGCTGATGTCAGCGTATGCTTGCTGTGTCCGATACCGTTCACTGCCCCCACACACTGTCACTGAAGCTACGTTTGAGAGAGATATAACAATTCGGAGTAGTTCGTAACCACGCTGCACATCATTTATGTTAATAACTTTTGAGCGTTACTTTTTTTTAACGTGGTTAACGACGAGGCGGCCACCAGCCACCATGCATTTTATGTTATGTTATATTAGAGATAACACCTATAGAACACTTCGGAGAGGTCCGTAAACCGCTGTTCACCATTTTTGTTAAAAAAAATATTTGGTGAAAAGAGAGCTACAAGATCCAGTTCAAAGGGAGCATTCCCTCACCCCGGGGTTGACAGTAATTTTGACTTAGAGATACTTGGCTACAGGAAAAATGCTGCAGTGTTCAAGTGATGAGTTTGGGGTAAGCCAGAGTAGTGTAAGCGGGGTGATTGCGGAAACTCTGGCTGCCCTCAGTGCCCCGTAGGTAGTCGGTAGGTTTATCCAGTTTCCCCTTGATAGGATGGAGACCCGTGAAAAGCATGCAGAATTTTACCAACTTGCCGGTGTTGTGGGAGTGATAGTTAAGTGTGTGATCGGGACGATCACAATCAAGAGGGGGGGGGTAGTGTTGTGCTGGAAGCTTCCCCCGGGGTCTATGGGCCTCTGGAAGGCTCCGGGAGGAGCGAGTAGAGGGGCGGGGAGCAAGGCCCCGCCCGCGCCCCGCGGGGCTCACGGCCAGGCGCCTGGCGGGAAGTGTTGCCAACTAGCACATATTTTTGCTACATGTTCTTGTATAATCTAATATATACTGTAACGTTCTAGACTGTACTGTTCGGTATATATAGGAGAAGAGGGCGAGAGGAGTCAGTCCCAGTCATAGTAAGCTAGTGGTCAGTGAAGAGTCAGAGTGAATTGTACTACTAAGGAAGAATATTAAACTACAGAAGCTGTGCAAGGTGTTTACATATCTCCTGACGGCGACACGGAACCCAAGTAACACTGTAGCAGTCACCGCTCAAATTGCGTGCTCCTTCCCCTCAGTGACACTTGAGAAAATGGGCGCTACAGAGCAGACTCATTAAGTGTATTTGTATTGTCTCTGTCGTATTGCATCTTCAATGTTTAACTTTCCTTGTCCTCGTTTATCTTCCACTGTCTGTCTTCGTCCTTCTATTGTCAAATTATACACATAGTTCCACACATACACATCAACACCTATGTCACCCACACTTCACAACATTCACACAAACGCTTACACAAACAAACACCTATTCTATGTGCTGTCCTTGCCCTAATGACCTTTGTGATTTTTGTCCAATAAAGTAACCCTGGCGGATATGACTTTCTCTATCCGTGAACCGATTAGCACTTAGAACACTCGCTACCACCAACAATTGGTGACCCTACAGTGTTGCTATGGTTCAAGGTGGCTTATAGCCGGTGCCGGTGCCGGTTGCCACCTTCAAGGTTCTCCCCCGCCCTCCCCTAGGCGCCTTCTGTGCCTCCCCCAGGCACCCTCTGTGCCTCCCCCAGGCACCCTATGTGCCTCCCCCAGGCACCCTCTGTGCCCTCCTTCAGACGCCTTCTGCGTCTTCTACAGGTACCCTTTGTGCCCTCCTCCAGACGCCTTCTGCGTCTCCTTCAGGCACCCTCTGTGCGCCTCTTCCAGGCACCCTCTGTGCGCCTCTTCCAGGCACCCTCTGTGCGCCTCTTCCAGGCACTCTCTGTGCGCCTCCTCCAGGCATCCTCAGCGCCTCCTCCAGGCACCTTCAGCGCCTCCTCCAGGCATCCTTTGTGCCCCCTTTCCAGGCATCTTTTGTGCCCCATGGTGCTCTTCCCGGCCCTCACCCACCCACCCCCACCCCTCCTCTGCTTTTCCGCTGGTCCGGCGACTGAGACACGCACACCGTGTGACACGCACACAAGACTCAGTGAACACTCAAACACAGTGCGACACATTACTGAGACACACAGTGCCACACTCAGTGTACACGCCACACACAGACTCAGTGTACACGCCATACAGACTCAGTGTATACGCCGCCACACACAACACAGACTCAGGGAGACACGCAAACACAGTGTGACACCCCAATGGGATTACTAGCTGCCCCCTGGATTAACCACCGCCTCCTGGATCTACCACCGCCCTCTTGGATTACCTTACTTTCCTGTGGATCCTCATATATAATGCAGTTCAGTGCAGCACGTCCCCAGCAACAGTTAGTGTCACAGGGTTACCTACAAAGCGTACAGTGTTGTGTTACAGTGCCTTTTTGAACACTGGTTCACTCCCCGACCCACAGAGGCCCCTGGCACGTGCCAGCGCCTATAGTACACGCAGTTCGTTCTACTCTCACGGACTGCCGCGGCTCCTGGCACATGTCAGCGCCCCTCACCTTTCAACTCGCTGTGGCCCCCGGCTCGCTGGCATCTAGCGCTTTCCCACGCAGTCGTTCGACGCACTCACGACTGCCGCGCAGTGGTACGCCAGCACTCCTCGGGCGAGCAGCCGGGTGGCCCTGCTACGGAGGCGAGGTGGACCCGTGGGGTATTCCTCGCTTAGGGCCACCCCTCCGTGGTCGGGTCGACCAGTCGGCTGCTCGCACGAGTACCGCTACGGGTGTCTGCTGGGCGCCTGCCCAGAGAGCCCGTGCCTCCGTCGCTGCTCGCCGGCTTTTACCCGTGGCTGTGGCGGCGGCGGAGGCTTCCCTACACCCGCCGCACGCCAGCGGCGGGTTCCCCCCTGCGACGGGCCGTCGCATAGACAAAGGCCCGTTCCCCCTTTTTAGGGGGTAAATCTTAAAAGAAGAAAGAAGAAGAAGACTGCCGCGGCTCCTGGCATATGCTAGCGCCTCTCACTCCTCAACCGGCTGTGGCCGCTGGCATCTAGCGCCTTACCACGCAGTCGTTCGACGCCCTCACGGACTGCCGAGGCCCCCTGGCACGCTGGCAGTTGGCGCCTTTAACACACGCAGCCGTTCTACTCTCACCGACTGCCGAGGTCCCTGCTGGCAGCTAGTGCCTTCACACGCAGTTCCCTCGATGCACTCTGACTGCCGTGGCCACCGGCGCGTTTACGCCAGTGCTTGTTGCCCATCTCCACGCCGCTCGACTTCACCATACCTGACGACGACATGCAACTATTCCTCTACTACGGTAGTGTGTTGGTGGTAGCGAGTGTTATAAGTGCTAGTCGGTTCACGGATAAAGAAACTCAGTATCCGTTAGGGTTGCTTTATTGCACAAAAATACAACAAGTCATTGAGACAAACACAACACAAAAAAAAAGGTGTTTGTGTGGGTATGCGTTTGTGTGAATGTTGTTTGTGTAGGTTAACATTTAAGTGTTGGTGTATGTGTATAACAATGTGTAACGGTGGACAACAAGAGAACGTGGACGGACAGTCAAAGGTAAACGAATACAAGGAAAGTTAACGATGAAGACGCGACAAGACAGACTGGCAGACACAGTGACGATGGACATTACATGAAAACACTGAGAATCTTAGTCTCTCTTTGCAGCACCCCATTTTCTTGTGTCACTGAGGGGAAGGAACACGCGATTCGAGCGGTGACTGCTACAAGTGTCCTTCAGAGCACCATTCTTCTGCTCAGGACCCGTCTACGTGGTTCGCGATTCGGGAGTGCGGATTCAAGCCTTCCAGGATCTATTAAACAGCCAACCACTCAACTCACCGCAGTTCAACTCACGCAGCCCACCTCACGCTGCTCAACTCCTCGCTGCTCAACTCCTCGCTGCTCAACTCCTCGCTGCTCAACTCCTCGCTGCTCAACCCCTCGCTGCTCAACTCATCGCTGCTCATCACTTCAGCTCGACTTACCGTAGCTGTCCTCATTGCGCTACTCATCTCAGCTCGACTCACCGTAGCTGTCCTTTACGCGCTACTCACTTCAGCTCGACTCACCGTAGCTGTCCCTTACGCGCTACTCACTTCAGCTCGACTCACCGTAGCTGTTGTCACCGCATTACTCACTCCAGCTCAACTCACCGTAGCTGTTGTCACCGCATTACTCACTCCAGCTCGACTCACCGTAGCTGTTGTCACCGCATTACTCACTCCAGCTCGACTCACCGTAGCTGTTGTCAATGCACTACTCACTCCAGCTCGACTCACCGTAGCTGTTGTCACCGCATTACTCACTCCAGCTCGACTCACCGTAGCTGTTGTCACCGCATTACTCACTCCAGCTCGACTCACCGTAGCTGTTGTCACCGCATTACTCACTCCAGCTCGACTCACCGTAGCTGTTGTCACCGCATTACTCACTCCAGCTCGACTCACCGTAGCTGTTGTCACCGCATTACTCACTCCAGCTCGACTCACCGTAGCTGTTGTCAATGCACTACTCACCCCAGCTCGACTCACCGTAGCTGTTGTCAATGCACTACTCACCCCAGCTCGACTCACCGTAGCTGAACACAACGCAATGCATCTCAGGGCAACTTACCGCGCACCTCAACGCAACTCTACTCAGCGCAACTTACTGCGCACCTCAGTGCAACTCTACTCAGCGCAACTCACGCGCAACACTACCCACTGCAACGCATCACCGTCTGCTACAGCGCCCCCGCACCAGGGAAGATTTCGTTCCTCCTTCCTCGTCACTGGGGGGTGGGGGTGGGGGGGGAGTAATCTGTAGCAGTCACCGCTCAAATTGCGTGCTCCTTCCCCTCAGTGACACTTGAGAAAATGGGCGCTGCAGAGCAGACTCATTAAGTGTATTTGTATTGTCTCTGTCGTATTGCGTCTTCAATGTTTAACTTTCCTTGTCCTCGTTTATCTTCCACTGTCTGTCTTCGTCCTTCTATTGTTAAATTATACACATAGTTCCACACATACACATCAACACCTATGTCACCCACACTTCACAACATTCACACAAACGCTTACACAAACAAACACCTATTCTATGTGCTGTCCTTGTCCTAATGACCTTTGTGATTTTTGTCCAATAAAGTAACCCTGGCGGATATGACTTTCTCTATCCGTGAGCCGATTAGCACAACAATAATATCATAGCTGACTTTTAACCTCTTTTTATTTCTTCTTACCTTTATGTTCAATAGTCCACATTTTATAGCTTTGTTAGACATCATGAAATACCCAATGTCCTTCTACGGGTAGGGATGGATGCGAGGCTTTGTTGGTAGACTATTATGTGGAAAGAAAAATCATCGCTGGGTAAATGTGTAGATAAGCTATGCGTCCTTAATGTGTCTTTCTTTTTCCAAATTTTCACAGAACCATTAAGATAATTATAAAACGTTAGTCTAATGTGTCGGACAAAGTTCAGGTTAGGTTTGGTCAGGTTAGATTAGGTTAGTACAGTTGATTTGCGAGGAAAATGAGCGGCGTAACTTCACTTATTAACCTTACCTAGCCTTTTGACCGATACATAAGATAATCGTTTTATAGGTATCTTAAGGCTATAGAATCTGGACACACGGATACTAATGAAATCCAGGGCAACATCATTAATAATCTACATACTTCCCGTCAATCTTTATCGCTGGTATGGGTGGCTGGACATAGCCGCATGAACGGCAATGAACATGCTGACATTTTGACTAACTCGGCTGTGGAGCTCGAGGGAGCGTAGAACTCCCTCTGGATCTGCAGCCATGTTTCTCCCTCGGAAAGTCATCAGTAAATCTTCTGTGGCAAAGCCAATGGACGAACCAACAACTCTATACTGTCAAGCCCATCCTAGGCCAGTGGGCCACTTCCAGTTGTCCGTCGCGACGGGAGGAAGTGGTCCTCGCAGGCCTCAGGGTGGGTTCCTTCCCTTTCCACCATAGTGTGCCCCATGAATAGAACCCTTTCTATCGGTCACATCCTTTTGCACTGTGGAGAATACGAAGGGGTACGTCGGCCTCTCGAGGATGGGCGTGCCCAATATCTATATAGTAACATGTCGGGATACTCTTTTGAATAAAACCGTCCCTCCCCGCGCACGACGTATTCTGGGGTACACTGAGCTGAGAGCTCAGTCGCTCTGAAGTCACGGTCGTGTGTGTTGTAGGGGTCGTGTCCGCTCGGCATCGCGATACTTTTCCCCATCGACGCCATGCCCAACACTTGTGCAGTTATATATATATATATATATATATATATATATATATATATATATATATATATATATATATATATATATATATATATATATATATATATATATATATATATATATATATATATATATATATATATATATATATATATATATAATATGCAAAATTACAGATTTACGATGACAGTGGTGTCACTAATATAGCCTGTCTGGTGCAACATCAGATAATATCTTCTGCTGTAATCAGGGGCGATGCCAGACATTGTAGACATCGGGGACTTAAACCCTGTCTGACAAAGGGGAGGGGTCCGGGTGTATGCTTCCCTGGGAAAAAAATAAAACAACCCCATAGACAGTGACTTCTGGGGACTTGAGGGACTTTGGTATAATGACATAATTAATTTATTATACGCCCTACACTAGAATCAAGTTACTGTATAATGAATTAAGTAAAAAAAATATATCTTAACACCTTAAAACCTTAAAAAAGATATGAGGCTTTTGATGAAAGTTCTGGGGCTCAAGCCCTAAGAGCCACCCTCCCCCGCAGCCTATGGTTGTAATAAATGAATGGGCCCAAAGAGTTTTATAACTATAATTGTTGTAGTAGTAGATGTCCTACCTACAACCCATGTGAAGAGCAAGAAAACCATATAAGTCAATCGTTAAACCAGTTTTCCAATCTAACTTTTCATAAACGAATTGTTAAATCGATCGATTCTTGATCGTCATGAAAATTAACCTAAACAAAAATATCAACCTATAACATTACATTGAGTGTGGTAACAAAAATTTAATGTAAGAACTAAATAAACGTTAAAAGTTGACATTTTACTGTAGTCTCTGTTCAAGCATTACTTCATCCATTTTCTTTCATCGCTACCCCATTATACGTTACAGCTATACCTCCCATCCCTCCCTTATACTCCCTCCCCCCCGATGCGCGTGTCCCGACATTCCTTATATTGATATTGGGCGTGCCCCTCGTCCTCTCCTCCCTGCTCGGGGACGGTCATCCGGATGTGATCGATAGGCTGATGACTTTCCTGAAGGAGACCAACTTGATCAGCGAGTTATAATTTACATCATGTTTTTTGGTGATGGTTATAGTTTCTTAGCGAATGTTTTTGAATGACTGAACGTAACGGATGCTGTATGAATGGTGTACATTGTTATGTACCAATATAATTAATATACATATTAGGTATATATATATATATATATATATATATATATATATATATATATATATATATATATATATATATATATATATATATATATATATATATATATATATATATATATATGTCCCTTGTCCTAATAACATAGCTTTGAGATAGGCCCCAATACTAACAACGTGTGCACTGTATGTATGTATGAATGGTTGAATGAATAGTGCATATGCTTTAGGATGTTAAATAAAACTGAACTAAATAAAGAGACAAAAACTGAAAAAAAAATTTATTTAACTCTTAAACTGGCCTAATAGCCACGATCGGCTGATGGATCCTCCTTCTCTTCTTAATCTTCCTTCTCCTTCTGATCCTCTTCTTTTTCCTCTCTGTTGACATATCCTAATCCTCCTGCTTTTTTTCTATAATACTCGTAGTGTTCTTTATCTTTCTCTAACTCTTCTTCTTCTTCTTCTTCTTCTGCTTCTCTTCTATTTCTTCTTGTTCTCCGTGGTCGTCACAGTCGACATTGTCCGTCGTCGTCGTCTTATTCTATTTCCTCTTCTTTTTCACCTTTTACTGTTTCTTCTACTTCATTTTTTTCTTCTCCTTCTCCTTCTTCTTCTTCTTCTTCTTATTATTATTATTATTATTATTATTATTATTATTATTATTATTAATTTTCATTTTCATCGACTTTATTATCATCTTTATTTTCTACATTTTCATTTTCATCTTCATTTCATCATTATGTAATGATCATTATCATTATTATTATTATTATTATTATTATTATTATTATTATTATTATTATCATTATCATTATTATTATTATTATCATCATTATTATCATTATTATTATCATTATTATCATTATTATTATCATTATTATTATTATTATTATTATTATTATTATTATTATTATTGTTATTGTTGTTATTGTTGTTGTTGTTGTTATTATTATTATTATTATTATTATTATTATTATTATTATTATTATTATTATTATTATTATTATTATTATTACTAGTAATAGTAGTAGTAGTAGTAGTAGTAGTAGTAGTAGTAGTAGTAGTAGTAGTAGTACTATTATTAGTATTAGCATTACTGTTCTTATTTTAATTATTATTATTTCTATTAGTTATTAATATTATTGTAATTATTATTAATATTATTATTAATATGATTATTATTATGATATTATTATTATTATGATCATTATTGTTGATATTATTATTATTATTATTATTATTATTATTGTTATTGTTATTATTATTATTATTATTATTATTATTATTATTATTATTATTATTATTATTGTTATTATTATTATTATTATTATTATTATTATTATTATTATTATTATTATTATTATTATTATTATTATTATTATTATCATTATTATTATTATTATTATTATTATTATTATTATTATTATTATTATTATTATTATTATTATTATTATTATTATTATTATTATTATTATTATTATTATTATTATTATTATTATTATTATTATTATCATTATTATTATTTTTTATTACTATTATTCATACTATTATTATTATTATTATTATTATTATTATTATTATTATTATTATTATTATTATTATTATTATTATTATTATTATTATTATTATTATTATTATTATTATTATTATTATTATTATTATTATTATTATTATTGTTATATTAATATCATTATTATTATTATTATTATTATTATTATTATTATTATTATTAATATTTTTTTTTATTATTATTGTTATTTTTATTATTATTATTATTATTATTATTATTATTATTATTATTATTATTATTAATATTATCGTTACATTTCTTTCTTCTTTTCTTCTTCCTCCTAGTATTCCTCCTTCTCCTCTTCCTCCTCCTCCTCCTCCTCCTGCTCCTCCTCCTCCTTTTTTTCCTCGTTCACAGCATTTTCAAATTCTTTTTTTTTCTTCTTACTTCTTGTTTTTCTTCTTTTTCTCTCTCTTCTTCTGCTTCTTCATCTTCTGCTTCTTCATCATCATCTTCTTCTTCTTCTTCTTCTTCTTCTTCTTCTTCTTTTTCTCTCTTCTGCTTCTTCTTCTTCTTTTTCTCTTCTTCTTCTTCCTCTTCTTCTTCTTCATTTTCTTCTTATTCTTCTTTTCTTTTTCTTCTTCTTCTTTTTTTATCAAATGATATGATGATAACTGTAAGAGCAATAGCAGCAACAAGAACAATAACAGCAACTACAATAACAATATTTGCCACTCATAATCATCACCTTCGTAGTGAGCATACCTAAGACTTACACCGTCAACACTGAAATTAAATAAAAAACGGAACATGATTGAGCCTTCTCCTTTTCCTCCTCATTTACCTAAACGATCCCTGCCTCCTCATAAACATCCTATTCCCTCACCCCATTCTATTATTTTTCTTCTTTCTTATCCTTTCAACTTCCCCATTTACGTTTCCTTCAATTCTTCCACCCATTCTAAACCCCCTTCTCTTCCTCGTCCTTCTCCTCCTTCAGGGAAATTGCAGCAGGTTAGGGAAACGAGATAAACCAGATGGATCTTGCCTTCCTCATTCCACGCTTCCCTGCGGCGCCGGAAGAGAGTGGAAGAGAGATAGAGAGAGGGAAAGAGAACGACTTGCCCTTGACCTTTCCATCCTCCATCACTGCTCCCTCACCACCCTTTGGGTCTTCCTTCTTTCCTCCCTCTTCCTTATCCATCCTTCCCTCCCGAGTCGCTTCCCCACCCCTTCATTGAAAACAACCGCCTCACCTTTTTTTTTCTCCTTCCCGTTCCCTATATGTATCTTTATGCCTACCTCTTCCCTTATTCTTAGTATGAGAGAGAGAGAGAGAGAGAGAGAGAGAGAGAGAGAGAGAGAGAGAGAGAGAGAGAGAGAGAGAGAGAGAAGGGATATACGCTAATGGCTTTCGCTGTTCTGTTGGCACAAATAAACAGTCTCGAGTAAGAGTTATCGCCGGTCATTTCACTCCCAAGGTGGTGCTATGAAGGACGGTGAGAGGGAATGGGAGAGGTTAAGAGTACCTTTGAAGTAGGGGGTAACTTGAAAATTAATTAGGCCGAAGTGTATGATTGTAGAGATGGACGGACAAGAGGGAGGGAGTGAAGAGAGATGGAGGGAGAGAGTGAGCAAAAGGGCGATGGAGATAGTAAGACAGAGAAGTGGAGTGATACGGAAGGGAAAGTGTTTGATAATAAGATGTTATGCTTTTAAAAAGCAGGAAAGATGGACGCATCAGTCCATCAAGCAACAGGGACCTACGCCGGGGCATGGGGGGTGGTGGGAAGAGGTTGTAGGTAGGAAGAAACGTACCGAACGGGCGTAAGCTACTCCCGGTGAGGATATATGGGAAGCGAGGAGGGTGCTGAAGCCCTTCAAAGACAATTCCCATGTCCTCACTAACCGTTTCCCTTTTGTCTCATCAACACCAGATCCTCTCTCTTTCTACACCACACTACATTCACACAACATACACACCTTTTCCAAAGCTTAAAATTCAAAATGGCACATAAACGAACTGCCTCGGAATCCCCGCCTGGGGGGGGCATAAATTCCGCCAGGGAGGGCTCCCCTTCTGGCTGCCGAGTTGAGATGTGTCCTGATAACTCCTCAAACCTCCTCCTTATCAATTTCTGCAACATTCGCGGTCTTAGTTCTAATTTCCATTCTGTGGAACACCATCTCTCCTCCTCTAAACCTTACGTTCTCTTGCTCACCGAAACACAGGTTTTTGAGACTACTGACAGGAATCTCTAATCCGTTCCCTCCTACTATATCTATCCTGAATTTCAATCCAAAGCTGGATGTTGCGCCTACGTGTTCTCGTGCCCACGACCTTGACTTTTGTAAATTTTCCACCATCTGGCTAAGACTTCATTATCATTCTATTACTAATTACATCTGTGCTGTTTATCTCTCACCTAACTCTACTAACTTTGTAAAATTCGTTGACTACTTGAACTCTAGAGTGGAGCACATCTTGACCCACTCTCCCTTCGTTGAAATCTCCATCTTGGGAGATTTCAATGTTCACCGCCAGCTTGTGGCTTTCATCCTCTTTCACTGACCAGCCTGATGAACAAGCCTACAGCTTTGCTCTCCTTAACGACCTAGAGCAGTTGGTTCAGCACCCTACACGTATTCCCGACCGTCTTGGAGACCGACCCAACACACTAGGCCTCTTCCTTACCTCTAACCCTTCTGCTTATTCTGTCAAACTGTTCTCTCCGTTGGGCTCCTCCGATCACAACCTTATTTCTGTATCCTGTCCTATTGCTCCTGTACATCCTCTGGACCCACCGAAGAGGCGATGTTCCTGGCATTTTGCTTCAGCTCGGTGGGACGACCTGAGGATGTACTTTTCAGATTTCCCGTGGAATGATTACTGCTTCCAGGAGAGAGACCCCTCTGTGTGTGCTCAGCGCATCACAGAGGTGGTTGTCTCTGGAATAGAGGCATAAATTCCACGTTCTTGATCTACTCCTCATGCTAAAAGCCTTGGTTTAATCATGCTTGTTCTCGTGTTATTAAAGATAGAGAGGCAGCTCACAAAAGGTTCCAGAGCCTTCGCACTCCTGCTAACCATGATCTTTATATTTCTGCCCGGAACCGTGACAAATCTATTCTTCAACTTACTAACAGCTCTTTTATTAATAGAAAATGTCAAAACCTTGCTTTTTATAATTCTTCCCTTGACTTCAGGCAACTAGCCAAAACTATCTCCTCCAATTTTACTTCTTCCTCTTTCCCTCCTCTCCGTAATCCTGACGGCAGCACCGCCGTCTCATCTATCTCTAAGGCTAAACTCTTCGCTTAGACTTTCTGTAAGAACGCCACCCTGGACGATTCTGGGCATACTCCTCCTAATCATCCCCCCTCTGACTCCTTTATGCCTGTTATTAATATTCTTCATAATGATGTTTTCTATGCCCTCTCTGGCCTCAACTCTCAGAAGACTTATGGACCTGATGAAGTGCCTCCTATTGTCCTTAAAAACTGTGCTTCCGTGCTGACATCCTGAATGGTCAAACTCTTTCGTCTCTACCTATCACCATCTACCTTTCCTTCCTGCTGGAAGTACGCCTTCGTACGGCCTGTGCTTAAGAAGGGTGACCGTTCCAATCCCTCAAACTACCGTCCTATAGATTTACTTTCCTGTCTATCTAAATCTTTTGAATCAATCCTTAACCGGAAGATTCAAAAGCACCTTTTCACTTCTAACCTTCTATCTGATCGCCAGTATGGGTTCCGCAAGGGGCGTTCTACTGGCGATCTTCTTGCTCTCTTAACTGACTCTTGGGCATCCTCTCTTAGCCGTTTCGGTGTAACTTTATCTGTTGCGCTAGACATATCGAAAGCCTTCGATAGAGTCTGGCACAAGTCTTTGCTTTCTAAACTGCCCTCTTTCGGATCCTATCCCTCTTTCTGTTCCTTGATCTCCAGTTTCCTTTCCGGCCGTTCTACCTCTGTGGCGGTAGACGGTCACTGTTCTTCCCCTAAACCTATTAACAGTGGTGTTCCACATGGCTCTGTCCTATCACCCACTCTCTTCCTGTTATTCATCAATGATCTTCTTTCCATAATAAACTGTCCTGTCCACTCATACGCCGACGATTCCACTCTGCATTATTCAACTTCTTTCAATAGAAGACCATCCCAACAGGAAGTACATGACTCCAGACTGGAGGCTGCAGAACGCTTAACCTCAGACCTTGCTATCATTTCCGATTGGGGTAGAAAGGACCTTGTGTCCTTCAATACCTCAAAAACTCGAAACAATCTTCCAAACACCTATCCCTTGTTTTTCGACAGCACTCACCTGTCACCTTCTTCAACACTAAATATCCTTGGTCTATCCTTAACTCAAAATCTTAACTGGAAAAGTCACATCTCCTCTCTTACTAAATCAGCTTCGTCGAAGTTGGGCGTTCTGTATCGTCTCCGCCAGTTCTCCTCACCTGCACACTTGCTATCCATATACAGGGGCCTTGTCCGCCCTCGTATGGAGTATGTATCTCACGTGTGGGGGAGCTCCACTCACACAGCTCTCTTGGACAGAGTGGAGTCTAAGGCTCTTCGTCTCATCAGCTCTCCTCCTCTTACTGATAGTCTTCTACCTCTTAAATTCCGTCGCGATGTTGCCTCTCCTTCTATCTTCTATCGATATTTTCAAGCTAACTGCTCTTCTGAACTTGCTAACTGCATGCCTCCCCCTCCTCCCCCCCCCCTCCCGTGGCCTCACCTCACACGACTTTCTAATCAAGCTCATCCCTATACAGTCCAAACCCCTTATGCAAAAGTTAACCAGCATCTTCACTCTTTCATCCCTCACGCTGGTAAACTCTGGAACAATCTTCCTTCATCTGTATTTCCTCCTGCCTACGACTTGAACTCTTTTAAGAGGAGGGTATCTGGACACCTCTCTTCCCGAAATTGACCTCTCTTTTTGGCCACTTCTCTGTACTCTCTTCAGGAGTAGTAAGTAGCGGGCTTTTTTTTTTCATTATTGTTTTCTTTTTTTCACGCCCTTGAACTGTTTCCTTTTCTGAAAAAAAACAAAAAACATCCTTCAAGGTCAAACCGCAGTGCTTCTCCGAGCAGTCTCTAAGCAGGACCCCTTTCCATCCTATTTACCTCATGGCATAATCTAACAACTTGCTCAAGCCACGAACTTTGTGACCGTCTACTTAGCCTCCTCCACACAAGAATGTCTTTTACATAAAGAACCCCGTGAGCAAGGTCAATTTCTGGCTAGCTTGCCGCATGCCCATATAGCCTGAGTTGATGTTCACGGACTATGCAGGCAAAAGGCCAATTAGTTTCACAGAGTCATCACTGATTTGACAAACCGTAATTCCAGTAATATCCTATGACCGCGTAGGGACTTATTTCCAAGAGAATCAATCTTCCTCTTCAAGTCACTATTCAGTGTCCATCTGTCACCGTCCTCTCTCACCCCTCTCCCTTACCACCCACTTCCATTTTATCAATGGACCCATTATTTTTACCCTTGGAACCCGAATGATGTATTAGTACGTCGCGAGTGTAATGGATTCATAGGTCAGTTGACGTCATGGTACGTCATTAGAATTTTATCATGATTGTAAGCTGATCAGCAATCACTAATTGACTAGGTCTATAATACACTAAATAGAAGTAGATTCCAACTTACGTTTGGTATCTATATGAAAATATTTGATTGGCCTCGTCCCGATGTTTGCATAACAGCATTAGCCTGGGTTAACAAAATGCAGGAATATGATGAAGCTAAATTTATCTTCGATGACAGAATTAGCATGCTTTCTTATGTTACACACCACGATGTCAAAAAAGGCTCAGTTTTTCGTCAGAACCGCAAAACTTCGTGGTGGTTCCTCTTCCTTGCGTCGTTGACGGCAAATATAAGTAAAAGGGAAAAAGGAAACCGATTTACAGGATGGAAAAAAAAAATCAAATGCAGATGTCAGTAAGTAATGTAAAGAGAGATAGCGTGCCACATCCCATGTAGCCAGAGTTGCCGTTCACGGACTAAGCAGGTAACAGGCTTCGAATCAAACTCAAAAATGGTATGACTCAAAATTATTCCAGTAGTAACCTATTACTTTGCGTAGGCACTTCATACCTAAGATATCGTCTGGCTCTTCAAGCCACTGTTCAGTGTCCATGTCCCAAGTCCCTCTCTTTCCCTGCTCCCACATCCCCCTCTCCTTTATCTAGAGACCCATCATTGAAAAATCTTTTTAATGAAATGCAGTTCAATCATAGTGACAGTGAAAGTGCAGTGTAATAGGACCGTCAAGGTTAGTGATGGCTGAGTGTTTCGCCGGCGCCCGTCCACTCACTGCCGCAGCGCCCGGGTCCCCCAGGTTCGCCTGCTCGCCTACCTTGTTGCTGGCAAAGGTGTGTTCAGGTGACAGTTGGTATTGGTCTCTTGTCATTCAGGTAGAGCAAGATGCACGTCACTCGCCATGAAAACTATGATGATGTCCCACGAACCATCCGCTGTCATCCGGGCAGTAACCATCGTACCCTTTTGCCTCACCGACTGCTAGACTCATCACATTACTGGTAACCTGTTTCAAGGTTCTGTGTGTTACCTGATACGGACAACTAGTGCTGGGCAGGTAACAGTACCGATACCGGTTATACAGTTTGGTACCGGTACCAGACTGTTTCGTACCGGTATCAGTACTGACCCTAATCAGTCTTCACAATTCAACCCCACTGGGTGCTTTGTTTAATATGGCAGTGATAGTAACTGTTTTCTGGTGGGTGGTGATCAGTGTTTTGTGATTGCATGACGTCGTGTTGCTCCATCTTGTAGATGCGCGGTTAGTCTTGATAGTATGACGGTCGTCAAGTCAATATATCTTGAGTTTAGGTGACATCAGTCACTAACATTGAAGATAAATTGATATATTACGCTCGTTTCTAGAAGGTGGCTTGTCGGTGGCAGGCAGCTGTTTTTCATGACGAGGTTAGAGGTACGTTTGATTTTATGGTAGATGATTAATTTCAGCTGAGTGTTCGGTTTTGTCAGTTTCACGTCTTCTGTGATTATTTTCTTGTGTTTTCTCGTCTAGATGAAATGAACATCTCTATGTGTCATGGTATGATTTTGTCGACTTCGATTTTGGGATAACCGTTGTTGGCAAGGATCTGTCTGATTCTTCTAAATTCGGAGTTGGTTGAAGTCGCGATGGAGCTGTGGCTAAAGGCACTTTTAACAAATGAGTTGATGACATTCCATTCATTCGTCCTGTGAAGTGTGTTTGCGGGTGGGGGGAGGGGAGGCTTGTCTAGCTTCTTTCCATGAACATGGTAGTGAGGCAGGGCTGTGTCATTGCCCCATCGCTTTTCAACACTTGTTCTGACTGGGTACTAGGCAGAGTTGTGGACCAGGGTCATTGTTAAGCATATATTGGCAATACCAGGGTCACTGACCTTGTTTTTTGCCGATAGTTCAATAATCCTTCCGGAGTCGCTGGAGGTTCTGATGATGGCTCTCGAGGCACTGCACGAGGAGGTGAAGCCCTTGGGACTTCAGGTCTCCTGGGCCAAGACCAAGGTACAGGTATTTGGAGCCATGCTAGATGAAACATTATTGTCTCTTCACACGTGTAGCGAAGACATTGAGATCTTGAAACATTTCACATACCTTGGTAGCGCAGTTCAGAACAACGATGGGTCTCTCTAGGAAGTCTTGCGGCGGATTGGCTTGGTCAACGGTGTTATGGAACTCGGTAAGCACGAGCATATGGCGATGTCGATACCTGTATAGAAGGACATAGATCCGGATCATTGAGTCTCTTGTGCTTCCTGTCTTACTCTAAGGCTGTGAGATATGAAGACCAAATAGTGACTTGGATAGGCGGATTAATGCCTTTGGTAATAAAGGTCTGCATAATCATGGGCTATCGCTGGAATGACATTGTATCAGACCGGCGACTACTCCGTGAGACTGATCCGACATATATTACCTGTATAGTCCGTCAACGCCAACTCCGGCCATACGAGTATATGGCACTCTATCCAGAAGCTGACCCGGCTGATCGGGCTGTGTCTCTAAGAGACAATACTAGGTGAAGGAAGCTAAGGGGACGTCCACAGAGTTCGTGACTGGAACAAGTCGATAGATCATGCCAGGAGGTACTCAGGATGTGAAGGGGGCTGTATAGAGACTTGTTCGAAGGGATCCCCGGGCCTTGTGGCGTACGGTGGGCGAGGCGACGCACCCCCTGGAGTATGCCCCCATTGATTGATTGACAGTCCTACTGTCTGATTCTGTAGAAAACCTAGGAGTGATCGTGGAATTAAAAAGAGAAACTGAGACTAGATAGGAATATAAATATGAATAAAGCAAAGATAATAATGCTGGTAATGTTGTTGGTGGACAACAAATCAAAATCAGAACAAGACATATGAGAGCTGATGAATGCACCAATTCAGAATAAGCAGGTGCACATTCAGTGCGCGAGAAGGTAATGAGAAAGAGGTTAGGCATTGGATTTACTTTTTTTTTTTTTTTTTTTTTTTGGGGGGGGGGGGTAAACTTAGTAACATCATGAATGCCTGAAAAAAAGCCATAAAATTAGTATATCATGTCTGTCTTAAAATTATGTCCAGAAATTTGGTGCTTCACAAAAGATCTGGGAAAAAAGTTAAGAAGTACGGATAACGGAACCGAAAAAAAATAATATAACATACAGAAACAGCAGAGCCATTACATTCAATTAGGAAAAAAAACGATGGATGAAGATAATAATTATTTCAATGACGGTTAAGAATAAGAAATAATCTTGGGTGGGTTATGTCAGGAGTTCAAGTGCTTGTCGGATTGTCAACAAAGTAGCAATCCAGACAATGTATAAGTCAGGGTAGTGAGAGAACCTTGTGGATATTATTATGAAATTGGAGCATTTGAGGGAGAGTGTTGGAGTACGGCAACGTTAGGCAAATGTTAGATGGGTGATTTTAAGAAAAGCCTTTGCCCTGCAGCTAACTAATAGGGATTATGATGATGAACCATCAACCTTATCTACTTAGATTCTCTCCTAACTCCGACACTAACCTAACTCCTCCTCCTCCTACCCCTTCTTATACTATACCTTCGTCTTATCATTCTTCTTCTCCTTCTTCTTCTTCTTCTTCTTCTTCTTTTTTTCTTCTTTTTCTTCTTCTTCTTCTTCTTCTTCTTCTTCTTCTTCTTCTTCTTCTTCTTCTTCTTCTTCTTCATCGTCGTCGTCATCGTCGTCGTCGTCATCGATGACGGCGTCTCTTTCTTCTTATTTTCCTCTTCCTTCTCTTCCTCCTCTTTCTCCTCCTCCTTCCTCCTCGCCTCGTTCTTCTTCTTCTTCTTCTTCTTCTACTTCTTCTTCTTCTTCTTGTTCATTTTCTTCTCCTCCTCCTCCCATCTCACTTCCTTCTCCTTCTGTCGAGTTTCCTTCAACTCATCCCCTATCACCCCAATCTCACCCCGAAAACACTTTTGTTCCCCTTCTTTTTCTAACTCCTTCCCTTGACCACGCTCTTCTTCCTCTTCAACGTCTTCCCTCTTTCACCAAATACCCCCTTGCCATCTTCAACAATCCCTTCTTTTCCTTCTCATCCTCCCTCTTACTTGCCCTTTCTTTTCTTTCTCGTTTTCTCTCCTCCGCTTCCTTCCAACTGTCGGGGGAAAGAAGAATGAGGACGCTATCATCTCCAGACACACCACGTCGTTTCCGTTGGGCCCGCCGACGCACCTCATACTGCCTTTCAATGCAATGCCTCGTGACATATTGACAAGACACTTATTGCCACTGAAACCGTCCAGTGAGTGTTATTTCCAGCAAGTGTTTCAGTTTACAAATTATGTATGTATTCTGTAATATATTGTTTGATTCCCGGAGTTCATTTTCTTTTCTTTATCTACTTCTGAATCCTACTCGTACCAACTGATATTATGTCACTTGCAGGAGCCAGCGTGGATATATGTTGCATGAACATTCTCTTATGGCCTAGTCAGACTAAGCTACAGGCTGTGACAGGAGGTGACCCGCGGCAACCTGTGATCCTGGGAGTCGCATTACACTGAAATCACAGTTTGCTTGGAGGAGACGGGGGTGCTCGCAGATGGTCACACCTGTGATCCTGGCCGTCACATTACACTTAAGTCACAGTTTGCTTGGAGGAGACGGGGGTGCTCGCAGATGGTCACAGGTTGATCGGTGATCGGACCTGTGATGTATTGCACGACTTGTCGTTGGTAGATCTTTCGACAGGTTGCCAGAATTTGCGATATGGAGTGAGGGAACGTACAACAGGTTGAAATGTGACCCACGGTAAGTTAAGAACGGGTTGTGACTCAGATAATAATTTATCAGCGATATGGCACACGTTCTTTCGACTTATTGCGTGTAGAACCGACTAGTGGAAGGACTGTCTTAAGTCACGGATACAACATAGCATAAATATCGGTGAAATGTATGCTGGTCACCAGTACTCCTGCTGATGAGAAATTTTTCTTCAAGGTGGCCTACATGGTAGAAATCTCAGGGTCTGGATCTAGATCTGGCTGTGTCTGTGGTAGTATATCTGATTATTACCCTTTATCTTCCTACTCAGGAAGTAGTTGCGGAGGAAGTGAAGCAGCCGCAGCGGTTGATATACTTTTTCCTGATCATCTTAATGCCTTTTGGGAAATAGGAAAATAAACTTAAATGTGCTTTGTCTGAAAATTGAAGACGAATTGAATGCCTCACACAACTCCTGCGGATATTTATACCCTAAGCGTGGTAGGATAGTTACGCCCATCTGCGACCTGTTGCAACCATTTTAAACCGGTAGAGGGTCAAGTCTACACTAATCGTAACTACTCAATACCTAGCGTAGGTGACCTGAGACATATCGAGCAAAATTACCTCACACAACGTGGGTGGTCGCCTGTGGCTGAAAGATAGGCTGCGACATCTTGTAAATATACGCAAGTGATCGAAACCTTCGACTGGCTGCGACAAGCAAGGCTTAGCCACACCACACCATGTGTCACAAACCGACTTGCGACTATTTAGATTTCCTGCGATTCACCAGTTAACTTTGCGATATGTCGGGGGACTTACGAACAGCAGTTTATTTATTTGCCTCCATCACAGACTAAGCACGACACCCAGCGATATATAGCGTCAACCTGCGTCCTGTCTAGCGACTTAACCGTTGAGTGAGTGAGAGGGGTAGGGTGAGGACGTGCTGGCGTGAGCTCCTCGCTCCTTGGAATTGCTGAGTCGACAATGGCGGGCAGAACCCAGGAGTCTGAGAGATTCCTGTTTTGTCTGTAAAGATTTTACAGGCGAGAAGTGGATTGCATGCTGTTTGTGTCCAAGGTGGTGTCATGTAAAGTGTACCAATTTGACTGGAGTCAAGCAGGATAATGTACCTATAATAAATTGGATTTGCACTCCATGTATTCATAAAGCGTCTCTCGTTACCAACACTGTTGAAAAATTGGATATATTCAAGCAAGAATCATCTAGAGAAATATCTGTGGTTACAGCGAGGTTGAATCTCGGATGTCCAGTGTCAAGGAGGAGTTGAGTGAGATGACAGGCGTGATTTGTGATGAGCAGGCAGAGTCGGGTCGCGCCAGTTTTGCTGACGTAGCCAGACGCAAGAGGAAGAAGAATCTCCTTGGGGTTAAGGCCTCTGATCAAGACAAAAAAGGCTACTAAGTTGAAAAATTAAGTTTCCCAGGCATTACAAGTCATTCAGATTACTGATTCAAGATTCACGAATGGAGGTAACATTGTTATGAACTTTGTTGATGAGAACACAAGAAATGAAGCAGCTCAGAAATTGGAAATAGTAGAGCAAGTTAGCAGACAAAAAATGTGGGATGACTAAGGGCAAAGATCATGATATGCAATGTGCATAAGGAGGAGACCGGGGATAAGATAATTGAGACACTGTTAAACAGGAATGAGTTCCTACACTCGATTTCTGGAGTTCAGGGGAAAATTGAGAAGATTTTTAGCAAGCCTGCTGCTGGTGGTACAATGCACTATATTTTGAAATGTGATCCAACTGTTAGAGAGTTGATTCATAAACATCATGGCAAGATAAAACTAAAATGGGGAGTGTACACTGTGAGAGATTGATACCATGCAATCATATGTTACCATTGTCAAAGATACGGCCATCTTGAGGCCAGCTGCACTGCAAAGAACAATGGAGAAGCCCCAACATGTTACTAGTGCGCTGATGATCATAAATCAAAAGATTGCTCCATGGCTGAGAGGAAATGGATAAATTGTGTGAGGTACAAAAAGCCTGAAATCAACCACTCAGCGAATGACCAGTGTTGTGTAGTTCTTCAAACTGAAATTGAGAGAATTCGTAACATAACCGATCATGGCTATTAATTGGTGTTTGAGACTCGAAGATAAATTGTGTGACAATTGTTTAGTGAGTTGGAAATAATCGTTGGACATTGAATTGTGATAATATAAAGAAAATATCAGATAAATGGAAAATGAAACAATGGATATTTGTCATACTATAACAAGGCAAGATGTTGTGATTAGCCCGAACCAAACCATGGCCAAGTGACTGTAATGATGCCATGTATATTACAAGGACATCAGTCCATGAAAGCAATTAGACTCACTCACTCACTACGACGTTGTGAATAAGTGCATATCAATGATTATTATTGAGACTAACATCAATATTGCTGACGGCCCTGCGGAGCTCTGCGCTGACAGTGGAGCGGGGCCTGAAACCTCATCAATAGTAAACGGTAAATAATCTGCGAGTGGTCAGCGTGCGGCCGCGGCGTTCAGGAGGACGCAGGCTTGCGTCCCGCCCGGCCGCTACAAGCTGGCAATATTTCAGCCATTGCCGAGTAGCCCAAGACTACCCACATGCTGTTCTGAAGATCATCTATCAATCAACTCAGACTCTAGATTCTCTCTCTTAAAGAGGATCCAAGATGGGCTCCGGGGGACAGCATGAGCTCAGCAAGATGCTAGCCACCAGGTCCCTTCAAGAATGCCTACCGGCACCATAGGCGAAACGCAAAAAAGAATAAAATTAAATCTGACTGAGCATCTGTTGCATGATTTTTTTTTTCTATTTCGCTCAGTTATTTCTTAAACTTTGCTCATTCTGTGGAGATTTTGCAAGGGCTACATTAGGTATTCCGCGTGAATGAATTCAGTATTCATTCAAATATTATTCCTTGTGCATTATCTTATTTATATAACTTCTCTGATTCATTAAACTTTGCTTATTTTCTTTTGGAACTTTACGATAACTAGTATTTTGTTACGTGCAGAGACAAGAAAATAGTGTTTCTCTTACAATAGCAAAGATTCTTTTATTCTTTGTGTGGTTTATAAATGTCTTCTTATTAATAATATTCTAATTCGAACTTCATTAAACATTTTCTTTTTCCTTAACGGAATTACAATTTTTGCATGCTTCCTTTTTCCTTATTCATTCATGCCGAATTATAAAATGAAACCTATTTTTTACCCTATCGTCCCTACCGAGTAGCTACAAAATTCATCTTTTCACTTTCTCATTCACCCGTCTTTCTTTTGTCATCCCCACACTAAAAGTGAAAAGAAGTGTTTGAATTAAAAGAAAACTGTTTATACGTATCTATCAATCCGCAACTTCCGTCACCAAGTTGTGAATGGTTGTGTGACGAACAGGTACATTGGACTACCGACTCTAAAATCTGCCATCATCCCTCCACGCCACATCATCTTTAGATCAGCATTCATAATTCAGCACTCGGCACTCAACATTCACCACCCTGAAATGTTTGCCCCCTATGTAGTACCTACTTCACACTCAACACTCATTTAACCTCTTACGAGTCTACCCCAAACTTTTTTTTTTTTTTACAGCTAAGGAGACAGCTCAAGGGCGCAAAGAAAAAAAAAAGAAAAAAAGGCCCGCTACTCACTGCTCCCGAACAGAGGTTAAAGAAGTGTCCAAAATCAGAGGTTAATTTCGGGAGGAGAGGTGTCCTGATACCCTCCTCTTGAAAGAGTTCAAATCGTAGGCAGGAGGAAATACAGATGAAGGAAGATTGTTCCAGAGTTTACCAGCGTGAGGGATGAAAGAGTGAAGATGCTGGTTAACTCTTGCATAAGGGGTTTGGACAGTATAGGGATGAGCATGAGTAGAAAGTCGCGTGCAGCGGGGGGGAGGCATGAAGTTAGCAAGTTCAGAAGAGCAGTCAGCGTGGAAATATCGATAGAAGATAGAAAGAGAGGCAACATTGCGGCGGAATTTAAGAGGTAGAAGACTATCAGTATGAGGAGGAGAGCTGATGAGACGAAGAGCCTTAGCCTCCACTCTGTCCAGAAGAGCTGTGTGAGTGGAGCCCCCCCACACATGAGATGCATACTCCATACGAGGGCGGACAAGGCCCCTGTATATGGACAGCAACTGTGCAGGGGAGAAGAACTGGCGGAGACGGTACAGAACTGCACTACATTAGCACTTAGCACTCAATATTCACCAAAGTCCCGAGAGTTTATAACTAAATCATGCCGCATCAGCACTTAGCACTCCGCATGCACCAGTCTCTAATGAGTCTACCCGCAAACCTTGCCGCATCAGCACTAAGCATTTTGCATTCACCCCTTGAGATCAGATCACTTCATGAGCGCTCAGTACCCCCTCCCCTCCGCCCCCCTGGGGTCAGATAATCTCCCAAGCAGCATCTGATCAACACTTAGCACTCACCCTAATGGACTGACATACCTCTCCGAACAGCAAATTATAACCGCTGAACAATCACCACACAGTACTCTATATTTAGATGAGCCTCCAAATAGCACGTCACCAACATTGAAATTATAACCTATGAACGAGAAAGGAATATTCAAATTTACCTTTCCCATGTTATATTGCACAAGCCAGCACTCAACATTCAACAATTAGCATCAGTGAGGGAGAAGGAAATTTTTTGCTAGATTCCAGAATACACTTCAATGACTAGCCTTCAACACAGCGAAAGTCGTCCATATACATTTTTAGGCGAGTATAAGGCAGTGTAGAAGAGTTTGAGAGCGTAAGAGGGTCCGAGTTGGGGTCTGGATGAGGGTGAAGGGGAAAAAATGTGAGTCAAGAAGGAAGACTTACAAGTTTTTTTATTCTTATGGTCAGTCTACAATTTAACTAAATACCATGCACTTTAAATATTATTCCAAGCAAATCAGAGCAACTAAGTGTAATTACAGCAACATTTTACACTGAAAAATAGGATAACTACGCTAATTAATATGCAACCGACATAAGTAAATTCTGCACCCACTTATACGCAAACGGCAACATATTAACAAACACTACCAGTAAAGGCTGGCTGACAGCATTGCATGGGTATAGCGCTGTGTTGGGTCGTAGATGCTACGCATTCTAATTAAGTATTTTAAACAAACAGCTAAAAAATAACACATATAATGCCAGGAGGGTTAACTACACGACACGCATCCCTGACCACCTTGGAAACACGCACAACAATCTAAATATCTTCCTAATTTTCATTTATCAGCTTATTCTGTTAAACTCTTCTTTCCGTTGGGCTCCTCCGATTCCTCTTCTGTCCTGTCACTCATGTACAGCCTCTGGAGCCAGAGAGAGGGTGGTGTTTCTTTCCCCCTTTGGTATACATTCAACACTAGACTATTTCCAAACCACTAATCCTTCCGCTTATTGTTAGACTATAATATCCGCTAGGCTCCTGCGATTACATTTTTTTTCTGCATTCTGGCAGCACTTCTGGCATTATGCCTCAACTCGGTGGGATGAGGATATAGTTTTCCGATTTCCCGCGGAAATATTCCAGTTACAAGCCGAAAACCCCTATGTATATCCCTAGAGCATTACACAATACTTTAACTCGTGTTGAGAAGTCCCAGTTCAACCACACTTGTAACTGTTCTATCAAAGATAGAACTTTGCCTTTCTTTGATTTTGCCTTTTAACATATGCCTTTCTTTGATTTTGCCAATAAACATATAATTTTCCTTCGTGTAGGAAGTACGCTTACATATTGCCTGCACCTAAGAAGGGTGACCTTGAAACTACCGTCCTATAGTTTTGCTTTCTAGTCTTTTCAAAGTTTTTAAAACATCCTTTAAACGTTAAGGACGCTCAAGGCTTAACGGGAACGTTCTTAACCATCAATAAACATTTGACCTTTCTGATCACCAGTACGGATTCCGTAAGGGGTGTTCTTCTAATGCTCTTCTTGCCTTCCTAACTAACTCTATCATTCTCTTTTAGCCGTTACGGTGAAACTTTTGCTGCTGCCTTAGACATCTCTAAAGCTTTGGACAGAGTCTGGTTCAAATATTTCCTTTTTAAACTACCGTCCTACGGATTCTATCCATAATTCTGTATTTTTATTTCAGGTTTCTTTTAATACCGATCTATTCCTGCTGTAATAGACGGTCACTCTTCTACCTCCAATCTTATCCCTCAGAGCTCTTTTCTGTCTTCCACACTATTTGAAACATACAAAAATATAGTTCTCTCTCGTCTCTTATGCCGATGATTTATCTCTGCATTATTCAACATATTAAACAGAAGACCATCCCAAAAGGACTCAAGAGTCGAGACTACAGAACGCTCTGTGATCTTGCTGTCTTTTATGAACGGAGCAGAGGAAACTTTGTGTTCTTCAGTGTCTCAAAAACCCATTCTCTCCACCTGTCAATTATATAAAATCTTCCGAAATCTATCCCTTATTTTTCGATACACAACTTTTCACGGCCTATCCATAATTCTTTAATTTTAAACCTTTAAATTCTTCAACATTTACCTGGAAACGTCAGGTTTCATCTCTCGGTGAATCAGCTTCCTCGAGATTAGGCATTCCACTCTACCCTACTGACTAACTAAGGGGGAAGCATACGCCGAGGCTGCGTCGTTTCACTTACAAACAGCCTCCACTCCCGACGGTCCCTTCGATCCATCTCTCATACAGCTACCCAGTCCATCTCTAGTCACTCCTGGCAGGATCGATCAACTTGTCCCTGCCTAGAGTTACACGGAAGTCTCCTTCATCTTCATTCAGGGTTGTCTTGTACAGAAACAACGCTATGAGTAGGATCGATGTCCGGGAGACGTGTCACATGCTTTAGAAGTAGCTCGTTCGACAAGAAGTCTTCCAGTCATGCTCCATGAAGACACACGGTCACAAAAGCATCAACACACCTCTCCAAATCACTGTCAAGTGTCCATGTCTCGCAGTCAGAGTAAAACAGGGAGCACCAGCGCCTTGAAGATGGGAATCTTTGTCCTCCTGCACGGTATCGTTTTCATCGAGTCCATAACACCGTGGGACAGGCCAAACTGTCGAGTGATTTTGTGGCAATACCCACCATTGTTATACACTGCGTTACAAGGTATATGAAACTTTTAGTGACATCGAGATCCTCACTACTCGCATAAATAAACTGAACTGTGTCATCCAGCAAACCTCCAAAAGACAGGACCTTGATTTCGATCTAGGATACGTTCAATTCCAGAGGCTTAGCCTCCTTATGCAGCACTTCAAGAGCCAACACCATGGTACTGTATCATCAGTATTAACGCAAACAAATATTCCGCAACGACTTTGCTGAGCTACTTTGCTTAATATCCAGTCCATACTGGTGTTGAAAAGTACGAGTAATAGACCAAGGGCGCAACCATGCCTCACTCCTGAATTAACAAAGAAGTTGCCGGAGTAAAAAGGCCTAGTAATGTTTGTTTTTTTTAAATACCAAAAACTTAAGTTTTGAGAAAACGGACATCTTCTCAGACACTGCCCTAGGGGGACCACCACACAAGCCAAGCGCTCTCGTCAAGGGATAATAACATAGCAAGAACAGTGGTATATTTTTTTACAGAAATATAAAAAAAAACTAAAGGAAACAAAAGCCTATTTACTGTGCAATGGCACGGGAGTATGCAGAGGGAGGACGATGATGATCCTTTTATGGGGGGGACAGGGAAAATTTTATCGTAGACACCTGAAACTTTCACAGAGTATGGAGAAATGACAGAGGAGTCTTTGGTCATTGTTTCTCAAAAAAAGAGGTTTTCGATTTTTTTCGGATTTTACAGGCGGGGGTACCACTAAAGATTTGAATCTGCCAGTCTCCAGGGGTAGCCGGAGACTATACGCAGCCACCACTTGGCATAATGATGACCGCATGGTTCAAGGTCTCCAAGACTAGCCGATTAACCTCTCCGAGGTAGAAGAAGCAGCCCGTCTTTGCCAGAATAAGGGACCAAAGAGGTATGTTGCTAGCCGCAACCCGATTACCAGCCTTACAGGAACGCCAGACACGGCAACCGTTTGGGAAGACAAAGAGGACTGACAGTTTTATATCTAATAATTTCCACCGCAAAGCTGCCTTTCTATTTTTATTAATATTTTTAGCGTCACTGCTCCTTTGAACTTGCTAACTGCATGCTTTCACCCCTCCCGCGGTCCCGCTGAACACGCTTTTCTACTCTAGCTCACCATGCATATGCTATCGAAACCCCATTTGGAAAAGTTATCAGCATCTTCATTCTTTCATCTCTTTCGCTGGGAAACTCTCGAATAGCCTTCCTCCCTTTGTATTTTCTCTTGCCTAAGACTTGACCCCTTTCAAGAGAGGAATGTCATGACCCCTCTCCATCCGTAAATCACCGCTTTTCTTGACACTATTTTCTTTTTTTAGGAGCAATTCTTAATGGGTTTTATTTTTACCCTTAAATTGCTTCCTTTGTTGTACACACACACGTACACAGCCACCCACGAACCCATCCACCAACACACACACACACACACACACACACACACACACACACACACACTGCCTCACAACCAGAAGGACCGGGGTTCGATTCCCCGGCCGGGTGAAGATAAGTTGGATTTATCTTCTTTCACGTGTAGCCCCTGTTCACCTAGCAGTGAGTAGGTACGCGATGTCAGGCAAGGAGCTGTGACCTCGTTCTCGCGGTGTGTTGTGTGTGAGTGGTCTCAGCCCTACCCAAAGATGGGTACTATGAGCTCTGTGCTCTTCGGTAGGGGAACGGCTGGCTGTCTCCAGAGAGACCCGCAGCAGACCAAGAGGTGAGTTACACACACACACACACACACACACACACACACACACACACACACACACACACACGACAGAAATACTGGATGTATGGCGTGGCTAACACTGCTTCGTGTCCTAAACTAGGCTATGTAATCTTACATATCTCCTTATATGAATACGGCGTGACTGCACCTCCAATGCACCGCCTCGATTCTTGACGAGGGCGGGAGATGAATCCCTTCCAGGGGAGACAATGGACGATGCTGCGCGGATCGAATGGAGGCGACAGGCTGGCGGAGGGGTGGCGGCGGTGGTGACGACGGTTTGTGTGTTGGTGTAGATAATGGTGGAGAGGCTAGAAACAGATACACAATAGTACCTTTATTTTTGGAGTAGTTTTATTTCTTGTTCGTAAAGCAGTGGCCTACGAGGTTACGAGATAAGGAGCAAGTAATGATGGTGGTAAATAAACAAGTAATGTGGTAAACTAACAGGAAGAAAGATAAAGATATATTGGAGAACGCGGTTAACTAATTGTTATGCAGCTGAATGAAGGTTGATTAACTTCCATATCCTCTTCTTTCCAGATCCTATAATCTACACACTTTCATTGATCAAAACACAGACAGGAATTTCGTATATTTCATTTGAAGCGCAACATTTTTTTTGTCGCTTTTACTTCGTGACGTAATTACGACTCAAGCTTATTTGGCATTTGCTTTAGATGACGTGTAACGGAGTGGGAGTAAAGACGACTAGTTAAATATTTCAAAATTTTATGATGACAACGCTTCACTTAAGAAGAGTCATAATTAAGTAACAAAAGCGCATTTAGAATGATTCCTGCGGCCTGTGTGAGAAAAAAATATCCTTTTAAGTTGCTTTCGTCTTACTTGCAACGATGACTACAAAATGAAGGACAGAAATGATACTTTCCATGGCGTTACTGAGACTGATGGTTAAGAAGAAAGTGCTTAAGTTGCATAAATTACCTAAAAATGTGTGTGTGTGTGTGTGTGTGTGTGTGTGTGTGTGTGTGTGTGTGTGTGTGTATTACGCCGATCGATCGATCACACGCGTGCTCCAACAAAAAGTCTCTCTCTCTCTCTCTCTCTCTCTCTCTCTCTCACCCACACCCACACACACACACACACACACAAATAGGCTTTGAATATTATGTACAGCACTTTGTTTAGAAACAAACAACAAAGGGTGAGGGTCAAAGTGGTCACCTGTCACTATAATCAGTTTGAGTGGGTCCCGAACCTTTTCACAGCGCTGCTGCATCACCCCCAATATATCACTCTCTCCTTCATATGTCATATGTGCACTATTTGGAATTGTGTATAAAATGTTAGTATACATTAAAATAGATTTGGCAGCGCTATGGCCAGGGAAATCCCAAAGAAGGCCCTGCCCAAACTGACTTCTTAGCTGAATCGGACTACAGTGGTGTACCTGCAGGGCTCAGTTCTTATCTGAGTACTGTTCGTAAATTACATCAAAGACGTCGTTGTTGTTTTTAGAAATAATCAATCAATCAATGGGGGCATACGCCGGGGGTTGCGTCGCCTCGCCCACCCTACGACGCCAAGCCCGGGGGGCACTCCGGGCGAGTCTCCATGCAGGCCCCCTTCCCAACCCGAGTACCTCCCGGCAGGTTCTATCGACTTGCTCAAGCCACGAACTCTGCGGGCGTCCCTTTGGCCTCCTCCACTCAGGATTGTCTCTTACAGAGATTGTCTCTTACAGAGACAACCCGATGAGCAGGATCAGCTTCCGGAAAACGTGCCATGTGCCCGTATAGCCGGAGTTGGCGTTGACGGACCATGCAGGTAATATATGTCGAATCAGTATCACGAAGTAGTCGCCGGTTTGACACACAGTCATTCCAGCGATATCCCATGATTCTGCGTAGACACTTATTACCAAAGGCATCAATTCGCCTCTCCAAGTCGCCATTTATTGTCCATGTCTCACAACCATAGAGTAAGACAGGGAGCACAAGGGACTTGAAGATCCGGATCTTTGTCCTTCTGCATAGGTATCGACAACGCCATATACTCGTGTTGAGCGAGTTCATAACACCGTGGGCCAGACCAATCAGTCGTAAGACTTCCTGGCCAGACTCACCTTTGTTACAAACTACGCTACCAAGATACGTGAAACTTTCTGAGATTTCAACGTCCTCGCCACACGCATGAACAGACTGTACTGTGTCAAGCAGCAAGCCTCCAAACACTTGTACCTTGGTCCTTGCCCAGGAGACCTGAAGTCCCAAGGGCTTCGCCTTCTCGTGCAGTACCTCGAGAGCCACCACCAAAACCTCCAGCGACTCAGCCAAGATTACTGCATCATCAGCAAAAACAAGGTCAGTGACCCTGGTACTGCCAATGGATGATCCGCAATGACTCTGGTACACAACTCTGCCCAGTACCCAGTCCATACAAGTGTTGAAGAGCGATGGGGCAAGGACACAGCCCTGCCTCAATCCCGAATTCAAGGGAAAGAAGCTGGACAAGCGCCCCCCCCCCCTCCCCCCACTTCACAGCACACTCTGTCCCAGAATACAGGCCAGTCAGCAAACCAATGGTCCTCGCAGGAACCCCACGGAGTCGCAGAAGATCCCAGAGTGCCGCACGATGCACTGAATCGAACGCCTTCTTGAGATCGACATGGGCTACAAGCATCCCCTGTCGAAACTTACGTCGGCGCTCCACCAGTACGCGAAGCGCTAGGATACGGTCAGTTGTTGACTTACCAGGCGTGAACCCGAACTGTTCAGGTGTCTGCAGCTTCAGCAGCTGGCTGCGAATTCGCATTAGCAATAGATGGGCAAGCACACCCTGCCTGGCACACTGAGCAGTGTAATACCACGGTAGTTGTTGCAGACCTGGCGGTCCCCTTTCCCTCTCTAGATAGGGACGACCAACCCCCTCTTCCATTCAGGAGGAATGGTACCGGACTGCCATACGGCAGTCAAGACCGCATGCAACCAATGGATCATGGCCTCACCTCCAGCTTTGAGCAGCTCCACGCTGGTGTTACAGGCGCCAGGTGCCTTCCCACCCCTCAACTTGGCCACAGACTCTCTGACCTCGCCCAGAGAGGGTGGGCTTACGTCAATGGATGGGTCAGCATCCGCCACCTGCAATCCAGCAACTGGAAGCTGCCCACGTGGAGGGTCCGCCATGTACAGCTGCTCAAAGTACTCAGCCCAACGAGCCCTCTGCCCATCCATGTCCGACACGAGGCAGCCGTCAGCTGTTCGGATAGCGCTCACCTGAGAGGAAGACTTGAAGCGGAGCTTCTTTAGGGCTCAGTAGGCAGGTCGGAGGTCATTCGCATTTAAATGGCCCTCGACCTCCTCTGCGACACCCCTGACATACCTCTCCTTGTCTCTCCTCAGGAGAGCTCTAGTCCTACGTGACAGAGCCCTGTATTGGTCCCGGTTCCCAGCAAGTCTGGCAGTGCAACTCTCCTCAATATTCTCCAGCGTCTCCACCGAGGCAAAGCCACTCCTATATATATAACGCGTCCTCTTCTTTTTTTTCATTTTTTTCCGAAGATGTATTATTGATCCGCTATTAGCTCAATAATTGATGGTCGTATTGAATTTCTACAGCCATCATAAGAATTCTCATAGCATTCTGCTATAATTGGTACAATGACAAATATTAATTGGCCCAGAACATTTTCAGTTTTGCTGTTTATACGTCCTCTATTACGCGGACAATAATGGGTCCATAATACAATCTTTGATTTTTTTATGTTTTCATGTCAAACTACAACCAAAAATGAACCCAATGATATATTTTTCATGAGGATGAAAGTATGTGGTGTATGTGAAAACTGACGAAGAAACAACATATTTCGGACCTCGGAAAGAACGTTTTGAGCTGGGCAAAAGGGGAACATGCAAATAATCATGGAAAATAAAACTTATATAATCATAGTGTGTTAAAGAGTTAATGGTATACATATTCAAGTATGGCAAACGACACAAAAAATATCATATGACAGACAGGTGGGGAAACATGACATACAATTTATAAAATAGAGACGAGCTGTAAAAAAGATACGTTTGAGATGTTGCTATATTATTATTGTCTTCACTCGTCTCAGCTTGGGCAGCATCAGCTAAAACATGTAGGGACCCTTTATGTGCACAACATTCAGAGAGTAATATTTCAGTAACAAACTCCGGCACCTCAGACGTTGCTTTTTTATTTGAACGAACTCGGGAATTTGAGCAACTTGTGATTTGAGAAGACGGTTGCTTCCTTACCTGGTAGCACAAAATAAGTGATACAAGTCAAAAATAATGGAGAGGAGATCCTTCTCCAAAGTTAGTTACCTTGTCTGGAGTGGTTAAATTTTCTTCCATAAAAAACTTTTTTTCTTAAATTTTGCCTACGGTGCCGGTAAGCTTTTTTGATGGAGCCTTGCCCCTCCCCGTTATTAGTAGGGTTCTTACCGGAGATTCACTCCACCAGGCTTGATGCAAGTATGGACATGGGCTAATCTTATGTAATTTTGGCCGCTAATCATCCGTCCAAGCATCCTTCTCCTATCAATGATGCGCTATTCGCTAATACATGTATATGTATTTAATTTTTTGCAAAAAATGTTACAACTTTTGAACGGCAAGTCATACAATCTATTTATTGGTATCATTTGAAAGCTATTCACAGCCATTATCAATAAAAAAAAAACAATTATTGTTCTATCGTAACATGTTAATCTACATCTTTTTTTTTCATTAACTGGAAAAAATTACAGTTTTTAACGGAAAATCATACAAGCGTTATATAAGTATAATTTTAATCATATCTACATATATATATATATATATATATATATATATATATATATATATATATATATATATATATATATATATATATATATATATATATATATATATATATATATATATATATATATATATATATATATATATATATATATATATATATATATATATATATATATATATATATATATATATATATATATATATATATATATATATATATATATATATATATATATATATATATATATATATTTTTTTTTTCGTCGCGGCCGGTTGCGGCGGGAGACATCGTCCTGGTGGGGCCTGATGGTGGGCCCACGGCGTCTGCCAGGTGGGGCCTGATGGTCGGCCCAGCCCGTTCTGGCGCAGGCGAGTGTTTATAGTGGCGCCATCTTGCATTGGCTCATGCTGCACCCCGGAACTCGTCCTTGATTCGCTTGGACGGCTTTCTCTAGAGTCCGGGTTGATGGGTGGTCTTCAGGACAGCATGTGGGTAGTTTTAAGCCACTCGGCGGTGACTGAAAACGCCTAGAGGTAGCGTGGGGATTCGAACCCGCGTCGTCCATCACGCGGTGAATGTGGACCCAGGCCGCGACCATTTCGGCGACCGCCTATATATATATATATATATATATATAGATATATATATATATATATATATATATATATATATATATATATATATATATATATATATATATATATATATATATATATATATATATATATATATATATATATATATATATATATATATATATATATATATATATATATATATATATATATATATATATATATATATATATATATATATATATATATATATATATATATGTATAGATATATATAAAATGATTAGTGGGAAATTAAAGGTCTTGCTCTACTGTACGTTGCCAGATACATGATGTTCTCTTAAACTGCCGGTAAAAAAATAAGCATGAAATAAAAAACTCGTGTAAGCTATCCACACATATTTTGGTAATATCGCTATTAGTCACTGCCAGCTTTTGCGTCGTCATTGAGGCAGATATGTATTATGTAAACCGTCGCAGAGCTTATAGCAACATCGCAGGATTTTTTAGTAATTGTCTATCCTTAAAATACGTTTTCTTCGTTATCTACTTTTTCTTCAAATTGTTTTATTGGTAAACAAACTTGGTAGAAGAGATAAAAAATGTAAACATGAGGCTTAATTCATGAATGTTAAGCATTAGATAGCATATAAAATAGTAAATGCTTTGAGAAGCACTGTTTGTGAATTATCTAGAGAGTATATTTGGTCATTAAATGCTTAGCATTTTATGTTTTTTAGCGGGAAATTCAAAACTCAAACCAAGGCTATCCACGCATATGTTGTCGAATAGCCCATCACTGACAGGAGAAGGATGCTTGGGCTGGTGATTTCTGAAATCACTGCCCTAAACTACGTAATATAAGGCCATGTCCACACTTGCATCACGTGTGGTGGAGCGAAAGCCTTTTTTTGGCCCGTAAGAACATTACTATATGGCGCAGACGAGTGTTCATAGAGGCGCCATCTTGCTTAGATCATGCTGCCCCTGCGGAGCTCATCTTTGACCCTCTCTTTTAAAGTGAATCCAAAGTCCGGGTTGATAGGTGGTCTTCAAGACAGCATGTGCGTCGTCTTAGGACACTCGGGGGTGGGTGAAAAATCTCAACCTGTGGCAGCGGGCGGGACACCCACCGCCACAACTTTTTTTTTTCACAAGCTGCCTGCGGTAGCGGGGCCCTCCTGAACTCAACGCCCGCATGCTAATCACTCAGCCACTGCCTATCCAAGCCTGGTGATATCTGGTGTCCCACACCTTCATCTTTCTGCAGCAGTATATATCCCGTAGCTCATAGGGCCGCGAAAACATGGGATGTGAGAGAAACCTGGGAGGTGAATTTCCTTTCCAAGCTACAGTCAAACTTTGTTACCATAAAAACTCCTTTACAGATAGAAACAGCTTTTTCAAAGGAGTTTTGAACATGAAACAATACAATTGTCACAATGTAATATATTACAGAAGCTACATTTCTGCCACGTCATGACGAAATAACTAGAACTTTGTAAACATTCACAAAATTTAGTGCAGAAAATAAGTTAAAATCCAAAAATGGCGCAAACTTCTACTAAATATTCATAAAGCTTATTTTGGGAATGTGAACCATAGAACCAAGAGATGGAAACCTTAAAACAAGAACTTGAAACTTTTTTTTTTTTTGGAAGGGGAAGAATGAGGAGGAGTTATAAATGAATAGTTCCGTAACACATGAAACATACAATGGAATGTGTAAAAATGGAGCAGTATATTACATTTGTCAATAACATCTCTCAAGCCCTGATAAATAAAACAAATATTTGTCATTTGCCACAGACCACATTGTGTGCATACAATAGATGCAGTAGATAAGGCCTACACAACAAATGACTTTATTGTATAGTTGCATTTACTAACCTACAACGGAACACATTGGCCGAGTGGTTAGCGTGCGGGCGTGGTGAGCCCGAGGACCTAGCGTGGACTAGGTTCCATTCCCCACCGAAACACGCTAATATTTCAAATCATCGCCGAGTGGCGGAAGAGTACCCACATGCTGACGCTGTCCGGATCTTCAATCAACCTTAACTTCAGCAACTTCGGTCAAGAGGAGCTCCGGGGGGCGGCATGGGCCAAGCAAAACTCATACATCACAGCAGCCACTATAAATAAAGTTAGCCTGCGCCAATAACGGGCTAGGGCCGTCCATAAGGTCCCTCAAGAAAGCCTACCGACGCTACAGGCAGTGCAAAAAAAAAAAAAAAAAAAAAAAAAACAGCTATATGTACTAGCATACAAGAGGTACAGGTTATTACATTTCAGCTACATGTACTGACAAAAAAGAGTGCAGGTCACATATCAGCCACATATCAATTGATATCAATATCAATTTTTTTTCAATTTCTGCAACATTTGCGGTCTTCGTTCTAATATTCATTCTGTGGAACACCATCTCTCCTCCTCTAAACCTCACCTTCTCTTCCTCACCGAAACACAGGTTTCTAAGACTACTGACAGCAGTCTCTACCCTGTTCCCTCCTACTATCTCTATCCAGAAATGACGCAAACTTCTACTAAATATTCATAAAGCTTGATTTGGGAATGTGAACCATGGAACCAAGAGATGGAAACCTTAATGCAAGAACTTGAAACACTTTGGTCTTCTTTGGAGGGGAAGAATGAGAAGGAGTTAGAAATGAATAGTTCCGGAACACATGAAATATACAATGCAATGAGTAAAAAATGGAGCAGTATATTACATTTGTCAATAACATCTCTCAAGCCTTGATAAATAAAACAAATATTTGACATTTGCCAAAGACCACATTGCCTGCATACAATAGATGCAGTAGATAAGGCCTATACAACAAAATGACTTTACTGTATAGTCGCATTTACTAACCTACAACGGAACACATTGGCCGAGTGGTTAGCGTGCGGGCGTGGTGAGCCCGAGGACCTAGCGTGGAGTAGGTTCCAGTCCCCACCGAAACACGCTGATATTTCAAATCATCGCCGAGTGGCAGAAGAGTACCCACATGCTGACGCTGTCCGGATCTTCAATCAACCTTAACTTCAGCGATTTCGGTCAAGAGGAGCTCCGGGGGGCGGCATGGGCCAAGCAAAACTCATACGTCACAGCAGCCACTATAAATAAAATCAGCTTGCGCCAATAACGGGCTGGGGCCGTCCATAAGGCCCCTCAAGAAAGCCTAACGACGCTTAAGGCAGGGCAAAAAAAAATCAGCCATATGTACTAGCATACAAGAGGTACAGGTTATCACATTTCAGATACATTTACTGACAAAAAAAAGAGTGCAGGTCACATTTCAGCCACATATCAATTGGTATCAATATAATTTTTTTCAATTTCTGCAACATTTGCGGTCTTCGTTCTAATTTTCATTCTGTGGTACACCATTTCTCCTCTAAACCTCACCTTCTCTTCCTCAACGAAACACAGGTTTCTGAGGCTATTGACAGCAATCTCTACTCTGTTCCCTCCTACTATCTCTATCCTAAATTTCAATCCAAAGCTGGACGTAGCTCCTACGTGCGCAGCGACATCACTTGCTTTCCTGCCCACGACCTTGACTCTTCAGAATTCTCCACCATCTGGCTAAAACGTAATTGTCATTCTATAACTAAATACATATGTGCTGTTTATCTCTCACCTAACTCTACTATCTATGTAAAATTCCTTGACTACTTGAACTCTAAAGTGCAGCACATTTTGACCCACTTTCCCTTCGCTGAAATCTCCATCTTGGGAGATTTCAATGTTCATCTTATTTCACTGACCAGCTTGATAAACAAGCCTACAACTTTGCTCTCCTCAATGACCTAGAACAGTTGTTTCAACACCCTACACGTATTCCCGACCGTCTTGGAGACCCGCCCAACATTCTAGACCTCTTCCTTACTTCTAACCCTTCTGCTTACTCTATCAAACTGTTCTCTCCGTTGGGCTCCTCCGATCACAACCTTATTTCTGTATCCTGTCCTATCGCTCCTGTACACCCTATGGACCCACCGAAGAAGCGATGCTTCTGGCATTTTGCTTCAGCTCGATGGCACGACCTGTGGATGAACTTTTCCGATTTCCCGTGGAATGATTACTGCTTCCAGGAGCGAGACCCCTCTGTGTGTGCCCAGCGCATTACAGAGGTGATTGTCTTTGGAATGGAGGCATACATTCCACGTTCTTTCTCTACTCCTCATGCTAAAAAGCCTTGGTTTAATCACGCTTGTTCTCGTGCTGTCAAAGATAAAGAGGCAGCTCACAAAAAGGTACCAGAGCCTTCGAACTCCAGCTAACCATGATCTATACATTTCTGCCCGGATCCGTGCACAATCAATTCTCCGACTTACCAAACACTCCTTCATTGATAGAAATGCCAAAACCTTGCTTTATCTAATTATCTCCGGGACTTCTGGCATCTAGCCAAAAAACATCTCCTCCAACTTCACTTCATATTTCCCGCCTCTCCTTAGTTCTGACGGCGGCACAGCCGTCTCATCTATCTCTAGGGCTTAACTCTTCTCTCAAACTTTCTCTAAAAACTCCACTCTGGACGATTCCTCCTACTCATACCCCCTCTGACTCCTTTTTGCCTGTTATTAAGATTCTTAAGAATGATGTATTCTATGCCCTCTCTGGCC
>NW_026110527.1:0-25000 GCF_024679095.1 Eriocheir sinensis
CAGACCTTTCGAGCAGGAGAGATGAAAAGGCTATCAGAGGTTTTCGCCCGGTTTCGAGCTGCATACACCTTAAGCTCGTAGCCCGAAGAAATCGCTGTCTGTTCCAAAAAGGAGGTCCAATACTTGGGACACATCGTGCGAGGCTGGAGTACGCACTGGATCCTGAGAAGGTGGCTGCGGTAAGGATCAATACCGGACACCCCACCAACGTGTGGAAGGAGCTGCGGAGCTTCCTCGGTTGTGCTTCATATACTACCGCAGGTTTGTGAAAGGCTTGCCATGATTGTTGCACCACTGCACCTCCTGACGTAAAGAAGGGCGCAAGTGCTCTGAGTGGACAGCGAATCTCAGGGTTGCTTTGAGAAGCTCAAGGAGGCCCCTACATCAGCTCGCCCGTACTCACCTACCCAGACCCCTCTAAAGCCTTTTATACTGGATTGTGATGCCAGTGGATGAGGGGATTGGTGGAGTGCTGGTCCCAGGCATGTGCCGACATGGAACGGGTTGTGGCCTACTTCAGCAAGACAGCTCTCACTCCAGCCGAGAAAACTATTGCGTGACCCGGAAAGAACTCCTGGCAGTAGTCAAGAGCCTTGACTTTTTCCCAGATGCTACCTGTACGGTGCAACTTTCACCATCCGCACGGATCACGCTGGCACTGCGGTGGCTGGAAGTCACTGAAAACCCTGAGGGGGCCAGCTTGCTCGCTGGATAGGTAAACCAGAGCAGCATCACTATATTTCATTGGTGCACCGATCTGGACTAACACACGGTAACGCGGACAGCTTGAGCCGGCGCCCCTGCCTACCTGAGTGTCAACATTGCCTCCAGAGGAAAGCGTCCAGAATATGTGCCGCCGCACTACAGTGAACAGACAGCGGAGGTGCCATGGGAAGACTTGGGAAACTGCAGCAGCGGAGGACTGAGATCTGAGACTAATTGGCGGAGTGGCTGAGTCACGTCAACGCGACCTGTGGGAAGTCATCTCGAGAGAAAGCCCTACCACCAAGAATTACTGACCCAGTGGACACTCTTCGGATAGACGACGGGTGTTGCAGCGTGATGCTGGTCTCTGCGATGGTCTTTGACTATCAACACGGTCCACGGTGTTACCTGTGAAGTCCCTGGAAGGCGTTCGAAAGAAATGCATGACAGCATCACCAGCGGACACCTAGGGGTAAAGAAGACACTGAGTCGCCTGCGCCAAAGGTCTCACTGTTGGTGGCGAGGAAGGACGGAATAATGGTGCTGCCGCGTGTGAGGTGCTGTGCAAAGAAGGCCCCAAGAGCGTCAATACCGCAGCCCCACTGCAACTATACCAGGTTGAGCCCCCATGGAACGGGCAGTGATAGCAGGACCCTCAGCTCTGTCGACGAAGACACAAAAAAATATCCACGGGGTGAGAAACTTACTAGATAAGAGGATAGACTTAAGGTGAAAAGTCATTTGCACGGTTGAAAAAATCATTTTTTGAAAATTTCCATATGAACTTGCGTTGCCTGTGCGGAGGTACCTGCGCCGCACTGCCAAGCTGTTAGAGCGTCATGGTGGCCTTTAATTAAATACCTACTACCCTACGTGCATTTCGGGGGATTTAAACATATACCGTCACTTCTCTTTGTATCTTCAATTTGCATCCTCTTTTTCCGATTTTTTCGTGATTATATGTAATTATGGTACTGTATGATAGTCTCTCCACATCTCCACGCGAGAAGAGTGAGTGAGTAGCGGGAGTAAGCAGAGTATTGATTTTGTGGCGCGGGAGGGCGGCTAAGCACACGCCCGCCCTCACACGTGCATTTTCTGCCTTGGCCTGCTTATACCGTCTTCCAGTGGATTTTCAGACACTATGGGAAGCGGAAAGCTGTGGCTACATCAAAATAAAGCAAAGTTTGCTGCCTAAAAAGGGTAAGATTTATGTCTCGGCTCATAATACTTGGAGCACAATCTTGGGATATGAGGTAAATAGATTACATTGCCTATACAGGCTTCCCTTCAACTCCTGAGGCGACAATAACAAGAAAACAAATGGATAAAGCTAGATTTCTCCACACCAACCAAAAAAAAAGAAGAGAAATGAAAGAAAAGCAAGTGTGAGTTCTGTGAGAGATTATCAGCCAGGTAGGTGGCTTTTGATGCATAAACCTGGCGACAATGAATGAGTTGGTGGCGCCCAATGATACCCTCCCTCTGAGGGATTGATATTTGGTCTTTTTAGAATACATTACAGCATTCCTTGCCATGTATTATAAGATACAAAGGGGACCAGGTGCCTAAATCTACTTAGAGGAAAAGCAATTGTGAGCACACCCCTCCCGTAGAAGTGACCTGAGATGACCTGAAAGAGCTTCCTTGAAATCTGACCTCTGAACATTACCAGAGGAGTAAGATAAGGAACGAGACAGTTGTGTTGTGCTAGAAAACATCTCTGTACCATACATTGTCACCTAAACATAAAAGTGCGTTTTTCTCAAAATGAAAATTTTAATGTAAAGAATTATATATCTCGACCAGTATTTGGACGATTTTTTTTTCAGCATAATACTCAGAAACTAATTATCTACAAAACTGCATATTTAGTTTTGGTATTGTCGAGGTTTGTAGATCTGTGATTTTTTTTCGATAGTTTTTACAGAAAAAATTACTGCTTGAATTGATTTTGTTTTTGTGCACTTATTATTTATGATATACAAATGATAATATGTAGTATTGTTCCTTTGGGTGTCATTTAACCCGGCAGCGTCGGTGGACCCATTTTGCTCCATGAGTCGGTCCACAAACGGCGGACCCAGTTTTGGGCTCGGCTCAAAACACCTAATTCGAGCTTAATTGTAGGCGGTGGTAGAGAGCAGCCCACCATGCATGAACTGGGTCATTGTGGTGGGTGATTGATCTTGAGGTGGGCTTATTTGGCATAGGTAGTGCTGTAAGGTCATGGCAGACTGAATTAGCTATCCACAGTAATCACTTGTCAAATCCTCTAAAGTAGACAACAAGTGACTCTCGGCTAGATGCCACGTGTCACGAGAGACTGTTTATTTTGTAACAAACACCACCCAACAAGAATGGAGTTTGAGTATAAGTAAATATTTTAACGGCTTTATGATCATGAGAGGAGTACTCTGATGTACGGTCCATGCTCTTTTCTTAGTCTCAAAATGCAGTGTAAGGTTACCGTTTCATACTTCTCGGCTTTCCCATAGCCGAAGCCCGAGGGTTAAATCTTAGATAAAGGATAATAATTTTTTGAGCATGTACAACTTAAAAAAAATCCTTCAATTTTTATGAAAATTATATCAGGGGTACCTTGCCAGTCTAGTGTTTAAACTGTAAAAATCATTAGTCTAGACGAAAAATTACGCCCCACAGGAGATCAAAATGTTCGAACACGACCGTAAAATGACTCTCCCTTAAGAATCTAATGCAGTTAATGTTAACAAGATAAGAAACTGTATGGAGTATTCATCTCATGTTTGATGGGGCTTAATTCACACAGCTATCCTGGACAGAGTGGAGGCTAAGGCTCTCGTCTCATCAGCTCTCCTCCTCATACTGAAAGTCTTCACCTCTTAAAGTCCGCCGCCATGTTGCCTCTCTTTCATCTTCTATCGATATTTTCATGCTGACTGCTCTTCTGAGCTTGCTATACTGTTACTACACTAAACACGCGGTTGTGGGCGGAGCAAGAGATGGATCCCCAGTTGGCCTTGCCGCGTGTCTCCCAGCCCGCGATGTAGAAATGTTCAATTTAAGTTAAACCATGGCAAATGTGATCAGCAAATATGCATACACATTTAATCTTAGTATTATAACGCGAAGAACAGTTAACTTATTATGGATAAGATATTTGTAAGCATACAAAGAAACGTGGCATACATATTTTACAGTGTTGCTAAAAAATGCTATACTTATTATTGAGTTTCCCTTACGTTTTGGGATGGGTAAGGGGTTTCACAATTATATTAAGATTATATCGTGTACGTTAAAATAAGCTGACATAGGTATGAAAAAAAAAAATTAAAATCTCGCGGCGGTAACACTTGCCAACACCCAGACACGCCCGCCATCCACACAGGTGGAGAGGTCAGGTGACTCCACTCAGGTCAGTCGGCGTCCTTGACCAGACACGATCGATATGGCTGCTCCACCAACACTCCCCCAGCATCTACATAGCCAAACAAAACAAGTTATCTTCAATGTCCGCCAGTATTTTGAACAGGAGAAGCAGAATGGAAGCACTCTTGAAGCCCTGTCAAAGGTTACTGTCGCACAGCTGTAGCAACTCATGTCAGCGAAAGACCTGTGGAAAAAATAACAAAGAAGCGAGAGAAATGTTGAGAATCGCGCTCCCAAGTTTACATCTCCCAAGAAAAGGCAGCGATCAAACCCATCATGGACTTCTTGATAACACTAATGAAGATGTACTGCACAGAACAGTTTTGCAGTTCTACGCAAGAAAAGAAATCCCCACACTGAAAAAATTCATGAAGAAAGGAGGGAGGAGGAATTAGAGAGAGAGAGAGAGAGAGAGAGAGAGAGAGAGAGAGAGAGAGAGAGAGAGAGAGAGAGAGAGAGAGAGAGAGAGAGAGAGAGAGAGAGAGAGAGAGAGAGAGAGAGAGAGAGAGAGAGAGAGAGAGAGAGAGAGAGAGAGAGAGGTGTTTAAAACGTGGCAACGCTGTACTGCCGCTTATTCCCTAGAGGCCAACGTCACTGCCGCACGTTTGAGCGGTTAGTAGTATAACTGCATGCCCTCCTCCCGCGACCCCGCTGTACGCGACTTTCACTCATGCTCATCCCTATAGTACTGTCCAAACTCCTTATGCAGGAGTTAACCAGCATCTTCATTCTTTCATCCTTACACTGGTAAACTCTGAACAGCCTTCCTTCATCTATATTTCCTCCTGCCTTTGACTTGAATTCTTTCAAGAAAATTGTATCAATTTATTTACACAACCTTCAAATTTCTCTTTCACGCATACAGGCAGACAAACACATCTGGATCACGGGTGATTTCAACTTCCCCGACATTGACTGGACTGCAATATCCCATTTGACCTCCTGATGCTGACGCCCTGAACCCAATTATTCCCCACACAAACAGACTCCATCTACACGACACATCTGTTGACATCATAATTACATTTTCACTCTCACAAACAGTACTCCAGCCAACACGAAGACATACTGTAACACTCCCCGCTGGCCACGGCACTCACACTAGACCTTTTTCTCACCAACAACCATCTTAACATAACAAACACTCAGGTTCTTCCAGGATTTAGTGACCATGATATACTGATCATTGACGCTGACCTCCGACCAATTAGACAAACAGAGACCCAGACAGATATTCCTTTATTCAAGGACTGACTTAGATATAATCAAACAAGACCTAACTGATTTCAGCACCGACATTTTGCGACAGACCCACACACGGCATCTTTCCACCAACTGGAACAACCTGAAACTCGCCATGCACGCCACAATGAACAAGCACATACCACAAAAAACACTTTCTAGTAGGTACACACTTCTCTGGTTTCCCAGGGATCGACATAGACAACACCACAAGAAACAAAGACTCTACAAACTCGTGTAAACATACAACACAGCAGATAATTCGACCGCTTACAAAAAACGCCAAATGACATTTCAAAAAAATAAAAATAGCGGAATGCAAACTATTAGCAACTTACCTCGGAGACAATGTAAGAAATAACAAAAGAAACTTTTTCAAATTCTTTAAGATGCGCAGACATGACACTAACACGATTACATCACTTTAAAGACAACACTAACACATTAGTAACCAGCCCACAACACAAAGCACAAATACCCAACACACAGTTCCAATCGGTATTCACACAAGAACACAACCTGACACCAAACATGCCACACTGCCCCTTCCCCCATAGCCCCCTTGACATCACGACTAACGGAATACAGAAATTACTGGAAGGACTCGACACTACTAAATCCACTGGCCCCGACAACATTCCGGCCTTCATCCTTAAATCCTTTGCCCCCATCCTTGCTCCCATCCTTCAGACCATCTTCACTCAATCCCTATCATCCACATCATCAGCTTCTGACTGGCTTTTGGCAAACATTAATCCTTTGTTTAAGACAGGTGACCAGATTGACCCCAACCAACTATCACCCCATCTCACTAAAATCGACTCCATGTATATTTCTTTTAACACATAATACATAAGCACATAATGAATCACCTTGACACAAACAACATCCTCACTGACTAACAATACGGCTTTCGACCTAAACTCTAATGTGAATCACAACTCATTGTTACATTTCATGACATTACAGGGCTACTTGACCGACGTGACATTAAGCAAGCTGACACCGTTGTTTTAGATTTTGCCAAAGCCTTCGACAAAGTCCCGCACAAAAGACTGGCATTAAAATTGAAATACTACGGTATTCAAGGACCTATTCTTCACTGGATCAATGCATTTCTTACTAACAGTCCTCAACGAGTTGTTCTTGACGGATCTTCATCCGACACTGTCCCTGTTTCTTCAGGGTGTCCCACAAGGCACCGTTCTAGGCCCCTTCTTTTCCTCCCTGTACATTAACGATCTTCCACTGTCAACGCCTAACTCTTCCACTAGGACTATTTGCTGACGATAGTTTACTGTTTAAAGCAGTAAAGACTACTGACGACTGCAGACTACTACAAAACGACTTGACGCCCTCGAGCGGTGGAGCGCACCTGTCATATGCACTTACGACCAGACAAATGCAAACTATTAAGATTCCCCAGAGCGCAAAACCCCATCCATCACACTTACACTCTCCATAATTCAGATTTAGAATCAGTTCACACACACAAGTACCTTTGGTATCCATCTCTCAACTAACTTGAAATTCAACACCACATAAACCATATCAGTGCCACAGCCAACAGAACACTGGGGCTCCTGAGGAGGAATTTACATAACTGCACACCTGACATAAAACACATGGCTTATGACACACTTCTGAGACCAACTTGAATATTGCCCACGGTGTGGGATCCTCACACACACAGAAACATTGAGAGGTTAGAACAAATCAACACCAAGGCGGCAAGGTTCATTACAAACAATTACACTCGAACGCCTGGCATCACAACACGGATCAAACAACAGATAAACATGGACCCTCTTCACATACGCAGACAAGCACACAGACTTACACGTATGTACAAGATCACAAACACTCACATCGACATTGACCCACAAACATACCTACAGAACGCAAACAGTCAACGTACTCGTAACACATATATAAATACCAAACATATCACACTAACACTGACGCATACAAGCACTCATACTTTCCATGCACCATACGTGACTGGAACAGCCTCCCTCAACAGATTTTAGACTGCGGTACAATAGACTCATTCAAAAAACAAATACACACTCACTTGTCACCACAACACACCAACACTAACAATTACACTTGAATCACTTCCCTCCCTGCACACCTGGCCCCCTGTCCCCCAACAGCCAACAAATATGCGTGTTATGCACCTGTACGGTGCCCTGCGCATTATTGTCCAGATCCAGATCCAGAATTAAGACACCTCCTCCTCCTGAAATTGACCTCTTTTGGCCGCTCATTACTTATGTTTTGTGGTAACAGCGATTAGCGGGCTTTTTTTTTACAGCTTTGTTCGCTGCCCTTGAGCAGTTTCTTTAGCTGTAATAAAAAAAAGAGCAAATGAACAGAGGTTGCTAACCCATGGTTGCCCTGCACACATTCTGAATGTTTTGGCTCATGATTTGGAAATTGGTAACATAGAAGAACATGGTTCATGTTAAAATACTTATAAAACCATCACTCTGCCTCAGCAAGATAACGAGAAAGGCGGTCAACGTCTTGTTCTGCCCCAGGACACTAGGGACGGACCAGGCGTGGCTGACTGAAGATGTATATCTATATTAGCTCAGGTAAATTTGTGAAGTTGACAGGAAAATATTGATATCAAAGCTAGAGAGTGTTTTATTTGTTTATTTTTCCATTCTATATTGTTGCCCTGCAATAAGATCAAGATTTAAATCAATGAAAAAAAATATATAAATCTTGATTTAAATCAATGACTTAAAAAATAGATAGTTCGACAAGACTTGCTGTTGTGAATTTTGAATGTAGCTCAAAATAGATGTTCTGGATCGTTATCCACAAACATTCACATTCAATAAGGCTTTCATAGCGGTTGGGGTGCCGGCGGGTAGTTATGTGAGCCTAGTGATAGTTTGAGAAGGCCTCTGCACCGTGAATGTGAAAACACTTATGAGCCAAAAGCGACGCAAATGTAAAATGATTTACTTCGACCTAAAACAAAAGCACCACTTGAGAAGATTTGAGCAGAAGAAAATAATCAGTCATTTGCACCGTGTTATACTAAATATGATTCCTTGAGTCAACGAACACGCTCTTGACTGATTGGTGCTAGCGTGGTGATGAATCTATTAGCACCACCACCACCACCACCACCGTCACCACCACCACCACCATTTCCTATTTTCACTACCATCACTAACTACCAAAACAACCACTATCTCTACCACCATCACCACCACCACCAGCACCACCGAAGTCAACAGTTACTATCATTCTCTTGTTTCCGTCAAGGCGATTTTTCCTTCACTTTATCGACGCGGCCATTCACGGGCGAGGGAAAGGTAGTCCGATGAAGAGCCCGTCGAAACTGTGTACACAATTACACATTTTGCCCCGCCGCCGTCGAAAGCATTGTTGATGTGGTATCCAGAAACTGCTCAAATATTAGCCAGGAAAGAGCGCGAGGCGTGGCGCGGGTAGTCAACGAGGCCGAAAAGTGACCAAGCCTGGGTGGTCGCCGCCGAGTTTGGGATTTTTTGAAGGCTGTTATGACTGTTATTATTATTATTATTGTTCCGGCCTGTTTTGAAGAGTGTGGCGGAGGCGGGGACAGTGTGTGTGTGTGTGTGTGTGTGTGTGTGTTCCCACGAGGTGTCAAGCAGAGTTCAAAGGCTGTTGCTGTGTCACGCTATCAACATATACAAGTCACTGACGCCCCGGACACCTGAGATGCCCGTGTCAGCTGACCATCACCGGAGCGACGGCGGGGCGCGGCGAGCACTGCACACCCTGCGGGCTCCATCGCGCCGCCTCGCCTCACACTGTAAAATGGCCGCCCCAAACACCGCCCCGCCACGGCCGGAGCTCTCACATGCTTACCGGCCGCTGCTACGTCATCTTCATACTGATTTTTTTTTTTTAAACACAACGTCCACTAGGAGGAGTGCCAACAGCCCGCAGACACAGGAAAGCCGCCTACGCTAGTGTAATACGTGAATGAGTCACAGCGTAACGGCCATCACGTCACGGGCTGCCGCCGCCCTCCGCCACCGCCGCCACACCGCCCCGGCCCTTCGCTGCCCTGCCTGTCCCCTGCTGCTGCCCGGCGGTGCCTCCATTGGCCTGAAGCTCACATTACCTCGTCTCGGTGTGAGAGGCGCCAGTACCGCACAGAGGCGACAGATAAGCCAAAGTGGCCTCTGGTGACGTGCCTGCCGCCGGGCGACACCCGTCCTTCTCTCGCCCCGCGCCCTGCTCCTGCCTCTCATTCCGCGGCCCTGGCCTCCTTCCCTCGTCACCGTACTGTGGGCATGGTAACAGTCACTTACGACTGCTGGCGGCTCGTCCGTGCATGAAGGGTGGCAGGAACAATGACGCTGAGGGGAGAACACAATGCCGGGGTTGGCCGCGAGCTGACCAATCACATCACACGGGTTGCACTCACTCGGGCGCCGCCCATTCCAACAAACCCTCTTCTGCCTCCCGCCCGCTGCCCCACGCCGCCGCTGCCTCACGTCACTAAATCATTTACTCAATCCTCTCGTCACCTCATCTCCGCGTGAAGGGCGCCGGTAACAGCTGCGTATCCCTTAGAGCAGGGATTGGGGAGGGAGGGGAGGAGGGACTGGGTGCGCGCGGAATATGGCCGCCACGCGCTGGGACCCATATCATGGAGGTAGACCCATATAGCCTAGTCAAGCCCCGTTATCCTGCCCTAGCGACTCCACGCCACCCTTCCTCGTGTCCAAATGAAATGGTTAACCAGAATCTCCACTCTTTCGTCCCTTCCAGTAGTAAACTAAACAGCAGCCTCCCTTAAACGGCGTATTCTTAATTAAACTTTTTGCTACAACTGTCGGCTTCATACTCTGTCAAGATAGTCGAGTCGGGAGATGGGTCCCCATGCACCATGGTGACATATTTTTCTCACTTACATGTTTGTAATCCTCGAGGTGTCTAGTAAACAGATTTTTATGTTCCCGTCATGAAACTTGTCCCAAGGGGTTCTTTAGTGGCCATCTTGGATTTCCGACGATAATCAATAATCGCATAGCTTTTGAGCTAGTCATCATTCAGAGACAAATGAACAATTTTTTCTGGGTAAAGTTGACTTGAGAAATTGATTGATGGGGTTATCTTTGTGATCAGGTTGAGTTGAACACATTAAAACTCGGTAAATATGCAAAAAAAAAAAAAAAAAAAAAAAAAAAGATCAACACTCATACACTTGCAAATGAGTTATTTGCATATATACAAAACTATAATTATCCGATGAGTTCTGCAATCACCGATAATTGCTAGTAATTAGGAAAAGAAATAAGATAAGCAGGTAGTTACTGAGCCTACCTGCCTACATATTAGACTTAGTCCTAACCAATAATGGGAACTTGCTACGTGAGTTGGAGGTGGGCGGAGAGTTAGGAAATAGTGACCACAGAACGGTTCGTTTTAGCTTAGACTGGGCGGTAACACGCGAACCAAACCCAGTGTTAGTGCCAGATTTCAGAAGAGCAAATTACGAGGGGCTTCGAAGACATCTTGAAGGGGTAAACTGGGATAATCTAGGGATTCATGAGGGCCAGAACTACGGATTGGAGAGCCAGGAGAACCAGGTAGAAATGTCTTACAATAATTTAGTTAGAGTAGTAGTAGAGGGGCAAGGACAGCATATACCACAGCGAACACTTAGAAAAGAAAACAATGATCCTAAGTGGATGACTCGTGGACTAAAACACGAGATTAAGTTAAAGAAGGAATTTATCAGAAAATAAAGAATGGTGAAACACATCTCAGGGGCCGGTACGTCGAACTATCTAGATTAGTTAAGAAAAACACCAGGATAGCAAAAAGGAACTATGAGATCAAAGTAGCAAATGAGGCGAAAAGTAATCCTAAGGGCTTCTTTCAGATGTATAGAACAAAAACACGGGAGAAAATTGGGCCGCTGAAAACAAACACAGGGGAGCTAGTAGAAAATTACGAAAATATGAGCACCTTGTTGAACGACTACTTCCTTTCAGTATTCACACAGGAGGATCGAACGACTATACCGGAAAGAGTTCAGGTGTACGAGGGCGGGGATGGCTATAAATTGAGGGATATAATCATTACCAGGCAAGTAGTTCAGGATGAGATAGATAAGCTTAAGAAGAACAAGTCGCCAGGTCCTGACGGGATATTTGAGGTATTAAAGGAATTAGGTGATGTACTCAGTGACCCACTAACCGACATCTTTAAGATGTCGGTAAATATTAGCTATGTGCCGAGCCTATGGAAAGTAGCTAATGTGACGCCGATTTTTAAAAAGGGGGACAGGTCAGTTGCTTCAAACTATCGCCCAATTAGCTTAACATCGGTTATAGGCAAGATGCTGGAGTCCATAATAGCCAGGAACATTCGGGAGCATTTAGAGAAACATAGCTTAATTCACGACTCGCAGCATAGGTTCACAAAAGGTAGGTCATGCCTCACCAATCTCTTGTCCTTCTACAATAAAGTATTTGAGGCGGTTGACAGAGATGAAAATTATGATGTAATCTATCTTGATTTTAGTAGAGCGTTTGGCAAAGTTCTTCACCAACGAATGTTGCTTAAATTACAGGCTCACGGAGTAGAGGGTAAAGTTTTGAACTGGGTCAAGGCGTGGCTTAGCAATAGGAAGCAAAGAGTGTAAATCAATGGTAAAAGATCTGACTGGGGATGTGTTACGAGTGGGGTCCCACAAGGTTCGGTATTAGGTACACTTTTTGTTTATTATTTATATCAATGACTTAGATGCAGGAATTAGTAGTGATGTTAGTAAATTTGCAGATGATACCAAGATCGGTAGAGTAATTGAGTCGGATCAGGACGCTAGTATTCTCCAAGGTGAACTCGACAGATTGTATGACTGGGCGGATAAATGGCAGATGGAGTTCAATGTAGGGAAGTGCAGTATTCTGAGTGTAGGTAGGAACAACCCCTCACATAACTATCGCTTAAATGACACTCTCATAAGCAGGTTTGGGTGCGAGAGAGATTTAGGGGTCTTAGTGAGCTCTGATCTCCGTCCAAGGGCACAATGTATTCAAGCTAGAAATCGAGCTAATAGGGTACTGGGATTTATTTCAAGGAGCGTAAGCAACAGAAGCCCCGAAATCTTCCTCAAACTATATTTAGCATTAGTTAGACCTCATCTTGACTATGCGGTTCAGTTCTGGTCACCCTACTATAGAATGGATATCAAAATGTTAGAATCGGTGCAGAGGAGGATGACTAAGATGATTCAGGGGTTGAGAAGCTTGCCATACGAGGAAAGACTCAAACAGTTAAACTTGCATTCTCTAGAAAGGCGAAGGGTGCGTGGAGACATGATCGAGGTTTATAAATGGATGAAGGGCTTTAATAAGGGAGACATTCATAAGGTTTTGTTGGTAAGAGAACCGGGTAGGACACGAAGTAATGGGTTTAAACTGGATAAATTCAGATTCAACAGCGACATAGGCAAAAATTGGTTTACTAACAGGGTGGTGGATGAGTGGAATAGGCTTAGCAGTCATGTGGTGAGTGCCAATACAATTGTCACATTCAAAAATAGACTAGATAAATTCATGGACCGCGATATTAGGTGGGGTTAGATACACGGGAGCTTAGGGTCAAAGGAGCTGCCTCGTACAGGCCTACCGGCCTCTTGTAGACTCCTGCGTTCTTATGTTCCTATGTTCTTATCTTATATACTTTCACTGCCAGATAAATGCTACTCTTGTAATAATATACTTTGACTCATGAATTCGAGCCTTAATAGAACTGTCGAGGAACTGAAATCTATTTTAAAAGGAGTGAAGATTGTGCAAGAGGCAATTATCGAAGCGTCTCTTTCTCGTGCACAGTTCCTTTTAGTCACATCCACTTCATACCTTTTCTTGATTTTATGAGCTCGAAAAGGAGGTTGCAGGTCAAAGGGGCGGGAGCAAGGAACGGAGTGAGAAGGGCGTTAGTAGAGGAAAAAAAGGTGAAGTGTAAAAGGAAGAAATGAGAGAGACAGGAGGAGAAAAATGGAGGGATTTTGACAAGGAGAAAGGTGTTGGTAGAGGAAGAAAAGGTGAAGGTTAATAGGAAAAGAGGAAAGAGACAGGGGGAGAAGATAAGAGGGGTGCAGACAAGCAGAAGGGTATTAGAAGGTAAGGAATGATGATAATGGGAAAAATAAGACGATAGAAGGAGGAGGAGGAGGAGAAGGAGGAAGAAAAGAAACAGAAAGAAAAAGAAAACAAAGAGAATGAAAGAAAAACAGAGAGGAGAAAGAGAAAGAAAAATAAAGTGAGGAAGAGAAAAAAAGAAAAAGTGAGAGTAAGAGGAAGAGGAAGAGGAGGAAGTGGAGATGGAGGTGACGGTGGTGGTTGAGGGAGAAGAGGAAGGGATGCGAGACGGTACGGCAGACGCGAACGAGATAATTAGAGAGATACAGGTGCGCCCGGTTGTTAGCTGAGATTAGGAGAAGCCTGAAGATATGGGGAGAGATTGTGATGTGAAGGGTGAGATGTGGGTCGATAACAGGTGCGAAGGACGGTAGGGAAGGCCGGGAGGGACATGCAGTTAGGGAATACAGGAGAAAGAGGAGGCGGGGCAGGAGATGAAACACGAGAGAGAAAAGGGTGTGATAAAGAGCGATAATGTGTCAAAAGGCAGAGAGGAGGCGGGTGAAAGAGGAGGCATGGAAAGGCTAAGGATCTGTCAGAGGGTGAGATAAAGAGAATGGAGAAAGAGCAGAAGGTGGAAATTGATATATAGAGGCCTGTAGGAGCTAAGTAGAAAGGCGTGCAGTCCCGGGGAAGTGAAGAAGGCTGAGGGCGTGCAACTTGTGGGTGATGAGATGGTTAAGGAGCAGGAGGAAGAGGAGGCGGCAGGAAGAAGTGCATGCAACTATCATTTGGCAGATGAAGAGATGGAGGAGGAAGAGGAAGAGGAGAAGATAGAAAGCAGATGGAGTCAGAAAGTGATAGAAGCGTGTTGGGAGCTGATGTAGAAAGGCGTACGGTGAAGAGAAGGAGAAGGAGCAGGAGGAAGACGAGGCGGCAGAAAGAGGGAGCAGGAAACAGAAGTACATGCAACTATTTTTTGGCAGATGAAGAGATGGAGGAGGAAGAGGAAGAGGAGGAGAAGGTACAAAGCAGGTGGAGTCAGAAAGTGATAGAAGCGTGTTGGGAGCTGATGTAGAAAGGCGTACAGTATAATTATCATCATAAGTGTTTAGTTAGACATTCTCAAGTCAAGGTTCTTTTACAGGGTACGAGCAGAGAACAAATTGCGGTCTGGTAGCCTGTATCATTAAGGAATTGCGAAGATACAGATTCGTAATGATCGGCGCTCTCGTAGAAAATTAGCAGGCAAATTAATAAGAGGTCCTATCTAGTGAAAACGAATCAGATTAACGCGCCTGTATAAACTTTGAAAATGGTGGACGTGCGGAGGAGGCAGCGGCGATGGCTGACAAATTGAAGGTTGATAGTGACCAACCGCGCAGCATAGACCCCCCCACCCCGACCTTTGCAACACCTCCGCGCACCTGGCTCATGTCCCCCCAATCCAACACACCTGCCTAAACCACTCCACAGACCAACCCAACTGCCTCCATCACCCCCTCCGATACCCACCCCCAGTTCTCCCCCGACTCCCTAACTCTTCCCTGCATGCTCACTGCCTAATTTTCCCCAGGATTTCCACTCACCTCCAGTTCGCCCCTCTTCCCCCCCTCATACCCTTTATATACTCTCCCCAAACTCACCCCCGCAGCTCTCCTCCACTTGCCCACCCCTCAACTTGCCCCCACGCATTTATCACAAGTGTTCCACGCGTCCCTATACCCAAGTTAACTCTCCCTGCAGGCCCACTCTCTCCACTCTCCTCTGTTTTCCCCCTTCTAACGTTCCCTGCATTCCTACCCCCTGACACTCTTCTTTTTATGCTTAGTACCTCCAACACCCCTGCATACTTACCTCAGACTCCTCCCTGCATGTCCAATCTAATGCTTCTCCTCGCCTCCCTCCTCCCTCCCCTTCCCCAGCCCTCCTCTGATTACTGCTCCTTGACCAGCACAGTAACCCTAAGCACGAGTACTTCACCTAATGTTTAGCCCTTGTGTTTGTTTGTCTTGAGGATGAAATATGAAGATTTAATCACCTGACGATGACTCAGCTGCCCCTTCTTTGTTTGACTTACTCTACATGTCGTTTGTTCCCCTGATGTGCGAGGCGACTTAAGCACAAATACAGTTAGCCAAGAGAGAGAATCCAAGTAGAGAAACAGCTACTCAAGAAAGGTAACTCACACACAAGCAAACTAGCTCGGGCTGATGGGCAGTAAAAGTATTGATTTTCGCGTATACAGATGCACTAAAAACTCTGCACAGCATTTTCAAGTCGATACAACACAGCGATGGAGACAGAGTGATTAAAGCAGGAAAACAGTTACCCCAGACAGAGAACCTTGCCCCAAACCACGAAGTAATAGGATAACCGGCTGATGCTTACGTCACTTATGTAAGCAGTATCTCTCCGTCCTAGTTTTCGTTCATTCTCAATATATAGCGCTGGTAAAGTGGGCGAGAATTAAAGCAGAGAAACAGTTACCCAAGATAGAGAACCTTGCCCTAAACCACGAAGTAATACGATAACTCTGGTACTCACGTCACTTATGTAAGCAGTGTCTCTCCTTCCTAGTTTTCGCTCATTCTCAATATATAGCGCTGGTAAAGTGGGAGATAATTAAAGCAGAGAAACAGTTACCCAAGATAGAGAACCTTGCCCTAAACCACGAAGTAATAGGATAACGTCTGATGCTTACGTCACTTATGTAAGCAGTGTCTCTCCTTCCTAGTTTTCGCTCATTCTCAATATATAGCGCTGGTAAAGTGGGGGATATTTTAGGGGAACGAATATAGTATGCTTCACCTCACACCCAGGCGGAATACGTACGAGCTCGCGTGCGCTTGTTAATGGATAGCTGAAAAATGACGTACCGAAATATACTTCCCAGCACCACTTAAAAGTATTTACTGCCACTCGCGAGGACGTTGATGAGCTTGAAACACCCAAAACGTCTTACCTGCACATTCCATAAGTTCCCTGAGTAGAAGGCACGGCTTGGTGTTCAGGGGTTTGCGTGAGTGTTAATGACTCGTTAATATGCAAAATAGTTATCGTGCATGCTTAGGCTTTCTCCCCGCCCAGTGCAGGTGAATATGTAGAGGAGTGAGTTGAGGGATGAGAGAGGAAGAGAAAGACGAGGAAGAAAGAAGAATGGAAGGAAGGAATTTAAGAAGAAGAGAAAAGGAAGAATGAGGAGGAGTAGGAGGAGAGGGAAGAGGAAGAGAAGAATGGAAGGAAGGAATTTAAGAAGAAGAGAAAAGGAAGAGTGAGAGGAGGAGAGAGGAGGAGAGGAAGAGGAAGAGAAGAATGGAAGGAAGGAATTTAAGAAGAAGAGAAAAGGAAGAGGAGAGAGGAGGAGTGGAGAGGAGGGAAGAGGAAGAGAAAGACAAGGAAGAAAGAAGAAATGAATGAATGAGTTTAAGAAGAAGAGAAAAGGAAGAATAAGAGGAAGAAGAGCAGGAAAATGAAGAGAAAGAGGACGAAGAAGAAAGACGAGAAAGAGGAAATTTAAGAGGAAGAAGAGAATAGGAAGATCAAGAGGAAAAAAAGAGGAAGAGAAGGGAAAGGAAGAAGACGAAGAATACATGGATCAACATCGACCTATTCCATGTGTTTGTATCGTGTTTGAGCCCGATTTCTCACTGCGTCGCGTTTGTTTGTTTGCATATCTTGGCCCCGTATTACGCCTTGCCTGTTGAAGTAATGCTCGATATACCACAAGTCTGCCCTTCCATATGAATGCTTTTTGTCTCCCATTTTCTTTAAGTAGCTCGATCTATCTGGTCTTTTCCATTATAGTTCGTTTTGTATGCTATATGAATCCATGGTGATGCCCTTCTCTCACGCCCCCTTCACAAGCTCCCCACCCTTAACTCTCCCTCCTCCACAAGCTACCCATCTCTTATCCTTCGCTCCCTCCCCCACAAGATCCCCCTCCGCCCTTACCTCCTGCAAGCACCGTGACTTTTCCGTAACCTTGTAACTATGCATTAAAATCGAATTTCCATCAAGCTTCAACCGCAATCGCATGTCTTTTCTTTTTCTCCGTCTTAATGCCACGGCGCCCTTCCTCTTTCGTCTTCCTTCTGCTCAAAGCTGTACTTTTCTTCCCTAACGTGTCTACTCTTCTCTCTTCAATAGTTGCCCTCTCTTCTTTCTTCCTGTCACTGCTTGGGTTTAGCTTCTCCTTTCTCTTCCTCTCGCTGTTCGCTTTCACCTCTTTTTTCTCGCTCTCCGCCTCTCTCCATCACCGTGCTTGTTCTCTGCTTTCTTCCTCCTCTCTCTCTCCTCTCTCTCACTCAGCTTCCCTCCATACTGAGCTTTTATCTGTCAGTTCTCCGTTTTTTCCTCTTCGCGTTCCACAATTTAATTTCTTCCTTCTCTTTTATATATATTTATTTTCCTTTTTTCCTGTTTCGTTCTTTTTCTTCCCATCGGCATATTCAACTGGTCGTTTGTTCAACTAACATATTTTTTTTTTTCAACTCGTTCTGTTTAATTTTTGACCTTCCTGACTGCCGCCACCTCTTATGTCTTAACTCCCTTCCTCTTCCTTGGCTTTCTCTTCCTCTTTCTTCTCCATTCACCCATAGATCGCAATATGTATAATTATCGTGTTTGTCATTTCCTTTTAATTTAGAAAACTAATTAATGGGGATAGGCAACATCGCATAACAAGACTAAGAGACATCCATTGACCTTGAGCTACACACCAGACGTCTCCCTCGCATATATATTTGTTTATTATATTAAAAGCACAAATCTTTGCTTCTCAAACTACCCTCCTACGGTTTCTATCTCAATTTTTTTTCTCTGAGTGATCTATCATTGCTGTAGTAGGCGGTCACTGGTCTTCCCCTAAACCTGTCAACAGTGGTGTCCCTCAAGTCTCTGTCCTATCTCCCACTCTCTTTCTGTTGTTCATTGATGACCTTTCCTAAACGAACTGTCCTATCCATTCTTACGCCGATGACTCTACTCTGCATTACTCAATTTCTTTTGATAGAAGACCAACCCAACAGGAACTATATGATTCCAGGTTGGAGGCTGCTGAACCCTTAACCTCAGACCTTACTATCATTTCTGATTGGGGCAAGAAGAACCTGGTGTTCTTCAACGCCTCAAAATTTCTTCACCTATCAACTCGACCCAATCTTCCAAACACCTATCCCCTATTCTTCGACAACACTCAGCTGTCACCTTCTCCTACACCAAAAATCCTCGGTCTGTCCTTAATTCTTACTGTCCATATACAGGGGCTTGTCCGCCCTCGCATGGAGTATGCATCTCAAGTGTATGGGGGCTCCACTCACACAGCTCTCTTGGACAGAGTTGAGTTAACGGCTCTTCGTCTCATCATCTCCTTCCTCTTACCGATAGTCTTCTACCTCTTAAATTCCGCCGCCATGTTGCCTCTATTTCTATCTTCTATCAATATTTTCATGCTGACTGCTCTTCTGAACTTGCTAACTGCATTCCTCCCCCCCTCCCGCGGCCCCGCTTCACTCGACTTTCTACTCTAGCTCATCCCTATACTGTCCAAATTCCTTCTGCACGCAAGAGTTAACCAGAATCTTCACTCTTTCATCCCTTACACTGGTAAACTCTGGAACAGTCTTTCTTCATCTGCATATCCCCCTGCCTATGAACCTATTTCAAGAAGAGTTTATCAAGACACCTCTCCACCCGAAACTGACCTCTCTTTTGGCCACTCTATACCTTTGTCTGTTGTGGGAGCGGTGAGTAGCGGGCTTCTTTGCTACACTCTTTTTGTTGCCCTTGAGCCATCTCCTTTGTTGTTGAAAAAAAAAGGATACATGGTCTACCTTATTGTCTGGGGATTGTGAAAGTGGATCTGAGACGTCGGAGGATTAGTATGCAACAATTCATTGGACACGTTTGTGGGATGAGATAGTTTGATAAGAATAACTGTATATGGATAAGCCTTGGCAGGATACAACTAGAGTGGTCGTAGGAGAAAACAAAAATTCGAGAGATACGAGGCAATTAAGTTAACGAAGGAAAGGGTTTTGGAGAGCACCAGGCTGGACAGGGCAGAGTTGAAGATTTACATAGATTTACATAGAAAATCAGACCACACAGACCCCATGGTCCAGACTTGGTGGTCTGTCCTTAAACCTAAGTGATTTTACATTAATCAGAAGACTCCAAAACGTTGCATTTCTACTCTAGTTGATATTAAGTTGAAGGAAGTGACGGTCGAGCTTATTTTTGAAGGAGTCAATCGTGTTACACTGGACCACTGACGGTGGAAGCTTATTCCATTCTCGCACTACAACGTTGGTGAAGAAAAATTTTGTGCAGTCTGAATTTACTTGTATAAATCTGAGTTTTACTCCATTGTTCATCGTGCTCAAAGTGTCATATATAATAAACAATTTTGATCTGTCTACATTCGTTAAACCATTAAGTATTTTAAAACATTAGATCAGTTTTCCTCGTATGCGACGTTTCTCAAGAGAGAACATGTTAAGGGTAGAAAGCCTTTCTTCGTAGGATTTGTTGCGCAAGGAAGGGATCATTTTCGTTGCCCGACGCTGAACACCTTCTAATTTAGCAATATCCTTTGCATGGTGGGGAGACCAAAACTGTACCGCATATTCCAAGTGGGGTCTGACTAAACTGTTGTAGAGCGGGAGTATTACATCTTTATTCTTGAATACAAAGTTTCTTTTAATGAAGCCCAACATTCTGTTCGCTTTATTTGCTGCATCGATGCATTGCTGTGAGAATTTGAGGTTTGACGCGATTTTGACCCCCAAGTCTTTGACGCATTGAACGCTTTTGAGTTTAACGCCGCGCATTTCGTACTCGAACTTCTTATTCCTCGTTCCAACTTGAAGGACCTGGCACTTGTCTACGTTAAAGGGCATCTCCCATCTATCCGACCAAGCTGAAATTTTGTGCAAATCCTCTTGGAGGCTTTGCCTGTCTTCGTCAGTGAGAACCGAGTTACCAATCTTTGTGTCGTCTGCAAATTTACTAATGCGGTTATTGAGTCCAACATCCACGTCGTTGATGTAAATAATGAAGAGCACTGGGCCAAGGACCGAGCCCTGAGGGACGCCACTAGTGACAGGCGCCCACTCTGAGTTAAATCCGTCAATCACTACTCTTTGTTGTCTGTTGCTCAACCAATTCGCGATCCATTCTTTTACTTGACCGTCAATACCTATTTGCTTTAATTTGGAAAGTAATTTATGATGCGGGACTTTATCAAACGCTTTCTGGAAATCAAGATAGACTACGTCCAGTGATTTGGTTACGTCATAAACAGTGAAGAGGTCGTTATAAAAGGTTAATAGGTTTGATAGGCAGGATCTTTTGTTTCGGAAGCCATGTTGTGAGTCCCCAATCAATGAGTGGCTTTCAATGTAATTCACAATTTTGTCTCTAATTATGCCCTCAAGTAGCTTACCTACAACCGAAGTTAGACCAATGGGCCTGTAATTACCTGGTACTTTTTTGTCTCCTTTCTTGAAAATCGGTGTCACGTTAGCCTTTTTCCAATCTGAAGGGACGATGCCTTGTCGCAAGGACATATTGAATACGGTTGTGAGGGAGGAGAGTATTTCGCTCTTTGTTTCTTTCAGCAGAGTTGGATATACTTTATCAGGTCCAGGACTTTTATTTGTTTTAAGTGAATGGAGAGCTTTAAGGACTTCATCGGTTGTTATTTCAAAATTAGGCAATGCATGCTCGAGATTTACAATAGTACTGGTGTTGGTGGTAGCGAGAGGAAGACTGTTAGTATTAAACACCGAGGAAAAGTAATTGTTTAAGAGGTTTGCAATGTGTTGGCTGTCAGTCACTAGTGCACCGTCGCTGTTTGTTAAAGGTCCAATACCACTTTTGATCGCCTTTCTGTTGTTTATGTAACTGAAGAAAGATTTCGGATTATTTTTACAGTTGGCTGCAATATTTTCTTCGTATCTACGCTTTGCCTGACCTACTAGTCTTTTTACTCGTCGCCTGGCATCATTATAAAGTCTAATGTTTTCGGGCGTGCTTTGTTCTTTCTTTAACCTGTAAAACAATTTTCTCTCATTGACTGATTGTTTAATTTCGCTATTAAACCACGGTGGGCTTTTATTAGTGTTAATTCGCTTCTCGCACAAGGGGACGAATGTGTTCTGCTGAGTGAGTAAGTGATTTTTAAGGCTTAGCCAGGCTTCCTCTACGTTGCCGTCATCTGATAGTTGTATTTCTGTTAGTTTTTGTCGGATTTCTACGAAGTTAGCTCTTTTGAAATTGGGCACCTTTACTTTATTTTCAGTCACTGATGATTGAGCTTTAATGTCGACGCGCACTAATTTATGATCGCAAGAACCGAGGTGTTCTCCTACCGTGACACTACTGATTAGGTTATCTTGGGTCGTTATAACAAGGTCGAGTATATTATTTTGTCGAGTTGGCTCAGAAACCATTTGGCTTAGATATTTTCTTCTAGAAATTCGATCATTCTAAGTGACTCGCCTTCTGTACCTGACAGTGTCGCCCAGTCGATATGGGGGAGGTTAAAGTCTCCTAATATCAGTGAGTCGCTGTTATTAAGTGACTGCCTTAAGACGCTGTACATTTCAAGGTCGTCATCGAGTGATTGCCCGGGAGAGAGAGAGAGAGAGAGAGAGAGAGAGAGAGAGAGAGAGAGAGAGAGAGAGAGAGAGAGAGAGAGAGAGAGAGAGAGAGAGAGAGAGAGAGAGAGAGATAGAGAGAGAGAGAGAGAGAGAGAGAGAGAGAGAGAGAGAGAGAGAGAGAGAGAGAGAGAGAGAGAGAATGTTTATGCCAAATGTTTCAAAGCAGTGTTGACTCCAGGCTCCTGCTTCCTCCTCATCTTCCTCCTCCTTCTCCTCTTCCTTCTCCTCCTCCTCCTCCTCCTCTTCCTTCTCCTCCTCCTCCTCCTTCTTGACTCTATTCTTCCTTGCTTCTCACTCTCTCTTATCTCACGCCTTTGTATCTTTCATCCTCCTCTTCGTCTCTTTAATTCTCACACTTTTTCTTTACACTTCCAAATATTTATCTTTTGTTGTTATCTTTTACTCATTTTTTTCCTTTTCTTCTTTTTCTGCTTCATCTTTTTCTTTTTCTTTTTATAATTTAGTATCAATCTTTTCCTTTTTCTTTACCTCATCCAAAAACGTCTGTCTCACCTACGCACACCTCCTCTTCCTCTTCCTCTTTCTCCTTCCTCCTCTCTTCTCCTCTTATTACCCTTTCTCCTTTCCTTTCATCACACCCTTTCATCAGGCATCTCCTCTTCCTCCTCTTCTCCTTCCTCCTCTCTTCTCCTCTTATTACCCTTTCTCCTTTCCTTTCATCACACCCTTTCATCAGGCATCTCCTCTTCCTCCTCTTCTTACTACAGAGCATAATCTTCATCCTCCTCCTTCCTCTCCTTCTCCTCCTCTTTTGCTTCCCGGTTTAACATTCCTCTGTAACCATAATCTTCTTCCTCCTCATTATCCTCTTCCACTTCCTTCTCTTACAGCACCTCGACATCATCGCCCCCACATCCTCCTCCTCCTCCACCTCTTACTTTCAATACGACGCCTCGGGCTCGTCGTTTTTGTTCTTTTCTTTCCACTTCTTCTGGTTTTGCATTATTTCCATTTTTCTTTCACTTTACTTCCTCCACCTCCTCCTCCTCCTCCTCCTCCTCCAACTCATCATCATCATCATCAACATCCATGTTTCCATTTTTTCTTCTCTTTTCTCCTGCTAGTTCACTTTTTCTTGACCTGCTCCTCTTCTTCCTTTTGTTTTCTTTTTTTCCTCTTTTTTTTTTCTTCTTCTTCTTCTTCTTGCTAGTCTTCCTCCTCTTCCTTCTCATTTCCTAACCTCATTTTCAAGTCTTCCTTCTCTTCTTACTCTACCTCGCTACCTTGGTATTGCTTTTCCTCCTCCTCCTCCTCATTCTGGCTTTCGAATTCCCTCGTGTGTTCTGGGCAGCAAATCTTCGTGAGAGAGCATTTGTGTCTTCCTAGGGCGTGCTATTCGGTGAGAGAGAGAGAGAGAGAGAGAGAGAGAGAGAGAGAGAGAGAGAGAGAGAGAGAGAGAGAGAGAGAGAGAGAGAGAGAGAGAGAGAGAGAGAGAGAGAGAGAGAGAGAGAGAGAGAATATCCGAATCCGAATCAGAATCAGAAACTTTATTTCCATTTATACAATGGTTATTCTTTACTGGCTTAAAACTATTGAACACGGTATATGGAGTACGATCAAATTTACAGATAATCCTTAAAATATAACTAGAATATAATTGATGCTAAAAATAAAGTGTGGACTAATTAATATCTAGGACATCATGCAAAACATTATATGATAAAATGTAATAAGAGTAATCAGTATAATTAGTTTCCTGTGCTATCTTGAAAGAGGTGTTTCTTCAGATTGACCTTACAGGTATGCAAACTGCGACAATTCTCTACTTTTGTGGGGAGGTTATTCCATAGTTTTGGCCCTCTGACTGTGATAGATCGGGACCCGATGTCAGTATGTGTTTTTGGTACATAGGGGAGATTTTGTTGTCTTGTGTTTGTGTCAACTATTTGTCCTACTTGTGGAGAGGAGAATAGCCATTCAGGAAAATGCTTCTTTAGTGCTTTAAATACTATGATGCACTGTTCAAAAATGCACTTCTGCTCAATATTTGGCAATTGAAGTTCCTTTAAGAGTGGGCTAACATGATCAAACTTGGCTCCCTCAGTAACCACTTTTGCAGCAAAATTCAGTAGCTTCTGAACCCTATTCAGCTGTGTGATATTTGTGGTGCCCCAAACAGTTATCCCATAGTTAAGGTGACTTAAAGCAAGTGTCTGAACCACTATTAGCCTGGCTTCTCTGCTGAGCAAGTATTGAAAACGATTGATGTACATAAGCATGCCAGATACTTTTTTACCAATTTCTGTCACGTGCATATCAAACAACATGTTACTGTCGAAATGTAGCCCCAAGTTTTTGACATTTTGGCAAGGTTTAACTAAGGCACCCCCTACTTTAATTGTGGTGTTATCCGATATTCGTGATATCAGAGCTCTTGTGCCTAGAAATATTCATTGAGTCTTTTTGGAGTTCAGCAAGAGAACGTTCCTCTTAAAATAGTTTAAATTTTTTTCTAACGTCTGTTCTGTACTAAGAATTAATTCAGGTAGATTTTCAGTATTTCCAGTACGAATGAATTGTGTGTCGTCAGCATATTGTATAATAAAACATTCTTTAATTTCTTATGACAGGTCATTTACGTAAACGTTAAATAGCAAAGGGCCGAGAATAGATCCTTGCGGGACTCCAAAAGATACTTCTAGTGTAGAGGACAAATTTCCTCCAATTCGCAGACTGAGTCCTGTTACACAAATAATCTTTAAACCATAATATATCGATTCCTAATTTGTTACATTTTCTAAGTAGAATGTTATGGCTGACACTGTATTCTCTATTTTTTTTTTCATTTTGATCCTCTCCCTGTTGTTTGATTCTATTTCAACTCCTCCACTCTCTTTTTCTTTA
>NW_026110527.1:27500-103691 GCF_024679095.1 Eriocheir sinensis
AGCTTACTAAGACCCCTACATCTCTCTCGCACCCAGACCTGCTTATGAGAGTGTCATTTAAGCAATAGTTGTGAGAGGGGTTGTTCCTACCTACACTCAGAATACTGCACTTCCTTACATTGAACTCCATCTGCCATTTATCCGCCCAGAACAGTTAACTATCAATTTCACTGTATATCTATTTAACTGTCTGCCTGTGTCTATCTGTCTGTCTTCAGTTAATGTGATAAACGTGCTTGTGCGTTGGCATATAAATACCGATACAACACAAACACCCCGGACCCGAGGTGACGCATATAAAGACGTATTTGATATTGACCACTGCCTGGATTTAATAGACAAAGGGGATAAGCGCAGAATTCAATAAAAAGTATAGGATTTCCACCTAAACAGACTAGTGGGTAGGGTTGCAAAGGGTGGGAAAGTTTCCGGTAAAATATAAACTTTCCATGGAAGGTTTCCGGGAATTTTCAGGGCCGAAAAATTTGGGGAGTTTATTGGAATTTTAAAAATTTTCACACGTGTATTTGCCTTACTAAACAAACCAGTTTTGGTAAATATAACTTAAAAACTTAAAAAGTTTTAAGCAACAAACACTGTATTTCCAAAAGGTTAGGTTAAATTTAAGGAACTTTCAAACACGTGGTATCCAGACACCTATAGCATAAAATAACGAAGAAAGCCGTCACTGTGTTATATAGAAAGTCTCGTTTAGTAAGGAAGAGAAGATCATTTTCCTGAGTCAAGACGTATGGTATGGTGGTTTTGTTAAGTTAGGTTAAGTTTAGGGCATCTTCAAACATATAATAGGCGACAGCTTACGGCACAAAATAACAAAACATGACCTCACTCAGTCAGTGAGCCTGAGGCTTTCTTTCTCTTCACCTCCTCCTCCTCCTCCTCATTCTTTTTTCTTTGCACCTTTACCTCTACAGATACGTTCAATAGTGGACGAAAAATAATTGCTTTCAGATCAAGAGCCATTATGTTATTTTTTTCCGTTCAGCTCATCACTTTCGACCTTTTCAAAACGCGCCTTTACGCAGCATAACATGATTTTGTTGAGAAAAAAAACGCGTAGATTAGTATGCGTCGGTAATGCTCTCGAGGCACAAAACACTCGCGTTGATCAGATTACATTATCATTGTTTTTTCACTTGCTGTCAGACCCTGCGAGCCGGCGAGCCTTTCAACACACAAGTTCATTTTCGCCTTCACATAATTTTTGCCTTTTATCTGTTTTTTTTTTTTTTCACGTCACCTTGAATGCAAATTGACTGATGTGTGTGTGTGTGGGGGGGGGGGGGTTGCATGTGTGTGTGTGTGTGTGTGTGTGTGTGTGTGTGTAGTAACCCCAAATTAGTCTTCTTGTCCCTGGGGTTTAACAATTGTTTTCTGTGTCTTCCTCGCACGCAGTGTGTTGTACAGTAACATGTTTGTGAATGGCTCAGTCTGTTCGTCATCAGTAATGCTAACGTTCAATCATAGTAATCTTTTTTCCTTCAGAGAATAGTTTGTATTCCTGCTTATCTATATTTTTGAGTATTTTTAAGACAAGGACAAATTTTAATTCAAATGCTTAATCTCTTCTTCACTTTTCTACACTAGCGAGACTGATGTGTATATTAACCGTATTTTTTTTCTTTCCTTAGAGTTATAAAATATTTTTAGGGATGTTTTCCAATAACACAGTTTACCTTCTCCATAATCTACGCGTCATCTTTCATGGAATCTTTACTACGTGCGTGTGTTTGCCAACCTCTCGCATTCTCTCCTCCCTGTCAGCTGTGCTTTTGTTTATCTATAGTTAGAGTGTCGATGCATAATAATTTCGTTACATTTTCAGGTGTCATAACAGTTCTACTACTGATTAATCACCTCGTCACCTTTCATGCAAACTTTATTATTGTTTATATTTATTTATCTGCGTGTGTGAATGAATTATACTTTTCTTTATCTACAGTTGGCGTATCATTATTTTTCTATTTTGAGTACATTTTCAATTAATAATTCTGCCGCTGAATAATCTCTTCCTCTTATATACAAACTTTACTGAATTTACTTTATCCACGTGTGCATGTAAAATGTGCATGTGTTGATCTGTATTAAGAGTCGCATTTTTTACGTTGAGGTATATTTTCCAGCAACATAATTCTGGCGCTGCGTGATATGTTTGTCGCCTTCTGTGCAAACACCGTAATGGTGTGTGTGTGTGTGTGTGTGTGTGTGTGTGTGTGTGTGTGTGTGTGTGTGTGTGTGCAGACCGTAGACACTTTCATCCCCTGCTGGTTATTTATCATGATCTCGTTGGCTTATGTTTAGTGTGTGTTTTGTTTTACGTATGTAAGTGGATTTTCCAGGTAATTAAGTTATCTATTGCCTCATCTTTTCGTCGTCTTACATGCAATTTAGTGTTTCATGAAATTTAGTGTTCCAAAACCATTTACAATCCTTTCCCTTGCGCTAATTAACTTAGTAAATGTTTGTTTACTTTATATAATTCATTTGTATACGAATATATTTTCACGTAACCTCATTTCTGCATCGCTTAATCAACTCATCTTTTCTGGAAACGTAGTTTCGTGTGTGTAGAAAGCAGTTATAATTGTTATCTATTTCTTTCCGTCTTTATTAATGATGTAACTTTATTTCGTTTATATTTATATTATTTCGCAACTCCGTACAAATCCCAGTAACTTTATTTCGGATTTCGCTTAATCTATTTTTTCCTCTGTTATGCAAACGTAATATCGCGTGTGTCCAGTGTAATTATTATCTCTCCTGGTCTGCATTATTTCTGCAAGTGTTCGTCAATGTTTGTGGAGTGCATTCAAACAGAGATAATTTTTTCCAGCAACACAACTTATGCATCTGCTTAATCTATTCGTCGACTGTTATGCAAACGTGTCTTCTTCTTCTTCTTCTTCTTCTTCTTCTTCTTCTTCTTCTTCTTCTTCTTCTTCTTCTTCTTCTTATTATTATTATTATTATTATTATTATTATTATTATTATTATTATTATTATTGCGGTTGTTATTTTAGTGTCGTTTATATTATTACTATTATATTATTACTAATACTTACTGGTATTTTTAACATTTTACAATCACATATTGTTTTCCCGTATGTATTAAGACAGCAAATGTCTACCTTACATTATTTGTATCATTCATAGTCAATTTCAGTCATGATCGACACGCCCCGCGCTGCTTAACCAATTCATCTTCCAGGCAAATGCAATTCATGTGTTTCAAGTGCAATTAAATTTCTTCTTGCGTGCAATAATCCGGTAAATGTCGATCTATATTTCATGTTTCAGTTTTTCTGAACATTAATGAAACTGCCTGCAGCATACACGCCATTGATTAGTCCATTACACCTTTCCACCCACTCCTGTCCTCTCTAACCTTTTCATCTGTGTCCCATCAGGCGCACTCATTGATTCCTCCTCCTTTTCCTCTCCTTACCCTTCTTCCTTTTCCTTTTCTTCTTTTTCATCTTCCTCCTCTTCCTATACCTCAAGGCCCCTTTCTGTTCCCCCATTTCTTTTCTTTTCTGTCCTCGCTTCCCTTCCATTCCCTCCCCTGTTCCTGTACCTTACTGATCTCCTCCGATTCCTTCCGCTCGTCTCCTTCATTTCTCTCTATTGTTTTCTACCCCTCCTTTTCCTACTTCATTTTCTCTTTCTCACATCCCCTCTCCTCTCTCTCTTCCTCTTCCTCTTCCTTTACCTTCCTGCTCCCTCCTTCCTCTTGCCACTTTACCTAGATATTCGTCCATGCCTCCTTTCTCTCCCTCCTGCCATTGGCACCCGGTAAGTCCAGGTGACATTCGACTATTAATTAAAGAAAGGTGCACCAGCTGTTCCACCTGCACTAATAACCTGCAGATCAACTCTCATTAACGCTAAATTAACTCATTCCTTACACCTTTACCTCTACGCTGCCCCCCTCCCCCTCCTATCCGTATCCACTAGGTCCAGGTGATGTTAGGTTATTAAAAAGGTGAGCCGGCCCTTCACCTGTCCAAGCACCTGCCCGTCACGTCATACCTGGTCATTAGGAGTCACGAGTGGGCAGGTGTTGAAAGATCTAATGATGATGACGACGTGATTGGGATTTGTATGTCTTGCGACGTCGCTTTCTCTCTGTGTCTCTCTCTAGCTCTGTCTCTGGCTTTATTTTCCTCTCCCTCCTCTTCCTCCTATCTCTTCTGTTTCTTCTCCCCGTTTCCTTTCTTCTATTTCTACTCACCTTCTTTCGTCCTCCTCCTCCGTTTCAATTTCTTCACCCTTTATTTCCTCCTTTATTCCGCTCCACTCCTGCTCCTCCTCCTCCTCCTCCTCCCCCTCCTCTTGATCATCAGTAAGGGATATCAGCGCGTATTAATTGCTGGACGCGCTAAAAGTCGTGTATTCTCAGCACACCTGGTCATGATTACCTGCCGGAGAGTGAATTACGTGCGACCAGGTGAGGTGGATGATGGGGGGTGAAGGGAGGAGAGGGAGGAGAGGGGGGATGAGGGGGATTTGTGAGGGGTGGGAGGAGGAACTAATGATGAGAAAGGTGAATGGGAGGTAAGAGGAATAGGGGGAGGTGAGGAGACAATGGCAAGCAGGGAGATGAGAGTGGGAGGCGTAGGGGTGAGGGGAAGGAGAGGTAGGGGAGCGGGGTGAGGGGAGTGGAGAGGGGGATATCAGGAAGGGAGGGGTGAGGGGAGTGGAGAGGGGGATATCAGGAAGGGAGGGGTGAGGGGAGTGGAGAGGGGGATATCAGGAAGGGAGGGGTGAGGGGAGTGGAGAGGGGGATATCAGGAAGGGAGGGGTGAGGGGAGTGGAGTGGGGGATATCAGGAAGGGAGGGGAGAGGGAGGGAACTATTGAGTGAATGAAAAAAAATGGACGAGGAAAGTTGAGGAAGGGAGGAAATAGTGAAAAGGAAGAAAGAAAAAGTTACACACACGGGATAGTTTTTCTTCATGTGTAGGATAAGTTATGAATGGTTAATGTACACGAGGAGGCCTTTTTTATAACGACCGTATTAAACATAAATAGTAAACGTACACGAGGGATTTTTTATCAAAACGATCTTGTACGTTAAGAATAGTTAATGCACACGTGATTCTTTACTAAAACGGTTGATTAAGTTAATAGTAAATCCACACAAGGTGTTTATTCTATAACGATTTCGGGTTCTAACTAATATATGTGCTTTTTTTTTCCTAGCAGATAAATGGCGACCATGCATATCACGTTTTAATTAACATCTGAAAGTTCGGTAATTCACGCAATTTACTGTGAAGAGATTAGTCAGATTAGGAAATAGGAATGATTGTAGTTAATGTGAAAATTTGACATAATATACTTCATCTTTTTCTAGGAGCTAAAAGTTGAATATGCTTATGACGTTTTCATTAACATTTATATTTTTGATTTCGAATGTGACGATAGATAAAAATTTTAGTAACGAAGAATAAATGAGGTTAAAGAGATAAAAGATAAGGCAGTGACACATGAGGTCAAAAGAAATTGATATGTTAACTGCACCACAATGCATTTGTTGCACAACAGTTATTATTGCGTCTCCAGAAACGAGTCACCTTTTCCTCATCACTATCACGGTGCGACAGGTTTGCTTTTACAGCAAAGACACAATACTGTTGTCTTCCTCTTATATCATCCGAAATACTGGCGCCTAAAAAAGAGGTTAGTTTGTATTTAAAAAACGACTTTTTTCGTATTACTTTTGCACACTTCTTTCGATCATTGCTGCAAAACCCTTTTCTTCTTTCACTCACAACCTTCGAAGAAACATTGTATTTTGACCCGTACCTCTTCATATAAATATAAAATAAGAAAAAAAACTAACTAAAAACACAATCGGATGCTCTTTTCCCACATCAAGTTTTTTTTTTTTTTAATATATACATTTACGTACGTACACTACAAACCTACATTTAATATTTACAAGAGAGAGGATCTAGGTTATAAGAAGTGTTCTCGGAAAACCTCCACAGTAAACTTCTTGGCGATTCTCTTCCTCCTTGACTCGCGACGCTCACTGTACGGCAGGGATGAGCAGCCCTGGCGGTGGCTTGGTTCTGTGCGGGAAGGCGGGTGAGGAGATATGGTTTGTTTGCTGTCTTCAGCGCACTGTCTGCTCACCGCTATACTTGTGTTACTTACAGGTTTACTATAATGGCTTGTTTATTTATTTATAGTATCTACTTTTTTTACCATTTACTTTATATACAAATCTACTTGTCTGCGTTCATTATTTACTATACTCGTATTTATTCATTCAGATATTTTATTTCGTTCGCTACGTATAAATTTCTTAATGGACATGTTCAGCTATATGTTTATTTATTTATTTACTTATTACTGTGTGTATGTTATCTCCATTTACTTAACTACTTTCTCTAACACAGTCCACACTCATTTGTACGGTAAGAAGGGAAAAGAGGCACCAAGGAATCCATTTTTATTTGGGTTCAATTTTCAAAGCTTACGTCCCAATTAGAACATTTGTGATACACCGACGTACTTAATCACTCCCGCAACTCTTGGTCTGCACGCGTTAACCAATAATGGCTCTGGAACTAATGACCGATGGAATGCGAGTCTATCCACACTGACTGAAAGTAAGAACTTAAGCCTGATTTGCTCTTGCCGGTGCGAAGGGAAGAGTACACGCTCCAATTCGTCTGTCAGGCATCCTCCTTAAACTTTGCCAATACGCTGAACTTAAAACGCTGAAGTTAAAAGTCAACGGAAGAAATAATCGACCGAGAAAAAACATACATCTATCAAGTGTCATTCTTTATCTTTACCAACATACTGAAGGTAAGAAACAAAAGAAATAAAAAACAGAAAAAATAGAAAAAAAATATATAACACATATTTATAAGACAGTTATCCCCATAAAAAATCTTTACACAAGTATATCATTCTCAAGCTTTACCAATATACTGAAGCTTAGAGTCAAGGAATGCAAAAAAATAGAAAAACGAGAGAAAAACACGGAAGCTCGTACTGTTGTCTTATCCCACCAACATAGAAATCTTTCCTGCCAACACGTTTACTGGACAGTCAAAATAGTGCATTACAAAGCCATTCTATCTTCCCTTTCTATTCCACTCTATTCTAGGCTATTATATATTCCCTTTCCCTATTGGTGGTCTTTGTGGTGGCGGCGGGGGGCGGGGCAGAAAATCTCTCGACAACCGCAGGATAGAGCAGATGGACTGACCGGCGAAAGTTTCTCCCGTTACCTCTCGACGCACAAAAAACGGGTCACGGGGTTTGCCGAAGGAGGAACTCATCTAAACTTAGGCTACGGTTATTCTGGTGTATTTTTCGGCTTCTTTACCTGTTTGAACCCTTGTGAAGGATCGCTTTGGACCTCAGATAATCCAGTTGATGAGTTTGTTGTGCTAGAGTATTAGAGGGAAGGGGAGGGGAGGGTAAGGAGACGAAAGTGGAGAGAGAACAGGAGGAGGAGGTTGGGGAGATTACGATGGTGGAGGAGGTAGGAGGGAAGAGAAAAAATTAACAGAAGAAAGGGAGGGGAAGGGGGAGGGGGAATTGATGGTTGGGTAAAGTGGTAGGTGAGAGAAAGCAAGGGGAAGGAATGGGGGGTAAGAAGGAAGGGGAGAAGAAATGGGGGGGGGGTGGAGGTACGAGGGAGTAGAGAAGATGGAGAAGGAAGGGAAGGGGAGGGGGGTTAATTGATGGCTGGGTCAGTGGTGAGGGTTAGTGGGGGAAAGGAATGGGGTTAAGAAGGAAGGGGGGAAGAAAGGGGATGGAGGAGGTAATAGAGGGAACTGAAGAGGTAAAAGGAGGAGAGGGGAAGGGGACTGAGGTTAGTGGTGGGTGCGGGAACGTAAGGGGAGGGAAGGGGGGTAAGTAGGAAGGGAGAGAAGGGAGTAAGGGAGAGAGGAGGTAAGAGATGGAAGGGAGTAAACTGATGGCTGAGGTTAGGTAGGTGAGGGTGAGGAAGGAATGGGTGAGGTAAGGAATGAAAGAAATAAGTAAGGGGAAGGAATGGCGGCTAAGAAGGAAGGGAGGAGAAAGGGGGGATTGAGGTGAGGGAGTGATGAAGGAGGGCGATTTTGGGGAGAAATGAGAGAGTACTGGGGGTGGTGGCGGGCAGGAAGGGCGTGCAGGGGGGAGTGGCCAGTTAAGGTGTGAACGAAATATATCCTTGAAAAATATACATATAAAATGTAGAGGAGAAAAAAACAAAGACTACACAAAGGAAAATTAAAGTCTAAGGATGGTGTTCGGGTGATGGGGATAAAAAGAAAATAAAACAAATCTTCAAAAACTGGTCAACAAAAGTAAAACAGCTTTGATATAAACTGAGATGGATTATAAAGAATTGTTAAGTACTGAACAAGTTAGCAGGTAAGAAAAGGTCAGGTAGGTGAGGGAAGATTAAGGTAATAGAATAGATCTTTAAGCGGTTAAGCAGAGGGAAGAGGCAAAAACATCATGAAGAGACGAAAGGAACTAAAAAAAAAATTTATTAGGGATTAGAAAAAAAATATAGAAAATCGAAATAATTCATCTTGAAAATCTTTAGAAAATGGAAATATCAAAAAAAATATTACAATACAAAAAATATAAGAAGAAAGAACTCAAAATAGAGAAAATAGCAGGAAAGAAGGTTAGGCAGCGGTGTAGATGACGGGAAAATAAGAGGAGTTAAGAAAGTTGGCCCAGCAAGACCAACGGAGAGACGGAAAGAAAGTTAAAAAATATTAAGAAGAGAAAACGTACTGGAATGCTGAAAATGAAGCCTGACAGGAGGGTGCGATGGAAGCAGAAGAATGTGGGAGATGGAACAGGGAGAGAAAGGCCAAGTGGATGTGAATGTGGAGGAAAGGAGAAAGAGGAAAAAGGTGGGGGGCACAGTGTGAATATAGGAGAAAGAAAAAAGAGAAAAGGAAAAAAATGGATGTGAATGTGAAAGACTAAAAACAACAACAAAGAACGAGGATAAGAAAGTGGGTGTGAGTGTAGAAGAAAGAGGATAGAAGATAGTGGGTGACAATAAGGAAGAAGAAAGGATAAGAAGTGATGGTTGGCTGCGAATGTGGAAGAAAAATGGATGAGAAAGAGAGTAAATAAAAAATGGAAGAAGAAAGAGAGTGGAAGAGTGGATGAAAAAAATGAAGGAGAAAGACGAAGGATGAGTGCTGAATGAAGGAGGAAGAGGAAAGTAAACAATGTGAAAAAAATAAGAAAGAGAAAGACAAAAGAGACTGAAGAAGTATTGATTAAAGAGGAAAAGAGAAGATGATGAATACAGTAAAGAAAAGAATGAGGAAAGGAGAGAGGGCGAGACTGAGTGCAAAAAGAGGGTGAAGGAAGAGGAAGTGCTGGACGTGGAGGTGGGAAGAGAAAGGAAGAGGAGGAGGAAGATGGAAGGCGTGAGTGGAGGTGAAAGGGAGATGAATGGGAGGCTTGCTGGGAGGAGAGTGTGCAGGGCGGGACCGCAGCGGAGGTGGTGGAGATTAAAGGTGGAGGAGAGGGAGAGGGAGGAACAGGAGAGGTGGAGGAGAGTGAAAACATAAGAGGTGGAGGACAGGGGAGGGAAGGACAGGAAAAGTGGTGGCATGTGGGGAGGAAAATATAAACAAACAAATATGTAATTAAATAAAAACTACAACGAACGAAATTATCAACGATAGAAGTCTTAGTTTGTCTATCTATTATGTGATTTAGTTGAAAATATTAGTACGGAAAAGAAAAATATTAAATGAATACAAAGAAATTATAATCGCAGTCGGCACAAGAAAATATTTAACTGATGCTTTAATTAGCGTGTTGGAGACAAGGGTGGAGGCGACCTAAATAACAGAAGGTAATGACACGGAAGCGAAGTTCATAAGAGGCAGAAAAAAAGTTTATTATCAAAGGATAGAAGTGAGGATAATGTTTTCGTGACGCGTGACAATCAATTTAAAAAATGCTGAAATAAAATTGCAAGGAGTGATATAAGTGAATGCAAAAGGTATGGAAGGGAAAAGTGCAGGGAATATATTCACAACTTATGTGAACGAATGATGTTTTCAGTAACGGATTTTAATTGCTAAGGAGAGGAAATGGTGTCGGCAAATTTGTTAAAAGATTGAAATTAGAGTAACAAAATATACATGTTGAGTTGCAAAGGCGTCCTGGAGGTGACTGCAAAGAGTAAGGAAGGGAAAAGTGTCATATATATCAACAACGAATATGAAAGAATAAGGTTTTCAGGGACGGATTTTCATTACTAAGAGAAGAAATGGCAGCGACAAGTTTATTACAACGTGAATTATTAGTTAACGCAAGGCGTGTGGACTGCAAGATGGTGTTATACGTAATGGCAACAGTGAAAAGAATATATTTTACGCAGACGCATTTCAATTAGCATAAGAAAATATAGGTGGAGAAAAATGAGTAAAACGTGATCAGCAGGTGATTTCAAGATATGTCGAAAAATAATGTGTTAGGAAAATATGCACAACCAAATAAACCAAAAAGGGTTTTAATCGATGCGTTTTGACAAGTTATAAAACGAGAGTGAGGTTCCTTGATTTTATAAAAAGTGAATAAGTGAGCAGAAAGTAGAAAGAGAACAAGGCAGTGTTTAATTATACATTAGAAATATAAATGTAGGTTGAGGGCAGAGTATGTGGAAAGAAAAGACATGTTAATAACATACATCCAGAAACAATGGACAGGAGCGATCAGCATATTCAGCGACGCCTTCCTCAACGACTGCCGGCAGCCGTCCCGCCAGCCCTGCCGCAGCCAACCTTCGTCCATTAGTTATCAAGGCAAAAAGAGATTAAGCGTTAATATATATTTTTCCTCGTGCGCTTCGTCCTGTCCATTACCAAAGAGAACTTTACGGCTAGAAACAATCCATTAAAGTTTGCATTCGGTTCCCATCCGACGTAATACATTTTACGTTTTATTTTACTTATTTTCTACTTCTATTGAACTACGATTTTTTTTTTTTTTTTTGCCACTGCAGAGAAAAAGTGTATCAGCACCAGGCAAGACCCAATAAAACTTTTTATCTCATCTTGCCACGCACTTTTTCTTCTTTAATCACATCATTCATTTCGTCATTTTTTTCGCTTTTTCACCTTCATTCACATTTTCAGGGCATCCTTCCAACTGTCCAGTTGCACAGTCCACACTTAACACACACCCTGTATGTTTCATTTTAGATAACACATAAATCAACGCCTAAAAACATAACATTTTCTTCAGCATGCCAGCAAAACAATCCATTGCTGTCAACACGCACATATTCCACGTTCATCCTTTTCATTTTCTCCTCCTCCTTCTCCTCCTTTTCCTCTCCTTCTCTTGATGATCCTAATTATACAAAACACAGACACCCCTAAAAGAGCACGATCTGATTCCTTTCCATTCCATTTTCTGTTGCAAAACTACGACATGCCTGGAAAAAAAAATACAAACGAACCAACGGGAAGTATAATACAGAAAAAAAGACACCCGATCCTCACCAATCCCATTTTCAATTGACGAAGGACGTGACGAAGCGGGAAAAAAACGAAAACGAAAACGGATAAAAAAAAACACATGAGAAAAAATAAAAGAAAACGACAAGCACCAATGGTGTCCTAAAAAATTCTAATGTTCCGTCCAGCTCTCAGTCTCTGCCGCAACGAAGGCAGAATATTATGGCGGGAAGGGTGTGTCGGGCAGGGCCGGGGCAACACGGGGACGGGAGGCGCGGCAGGGTGCTCTGACCTCTCCTGACCCCGCACGGAAGGCCCGGAGTGGCTGGCCTCGCCCTTGTCCTCACCCCCCGCCACGCCACAGCAAATTAGGTCTTGGCTCCGGGAGCGACCGCCCCGTTTCGCATTTCCACCTCCCCCTTCTCTCTCTCTCTCTCTCTCTCTCTCTCTCTCTCTCTCTCTCTCTCTCTCTCTCTCTCTCTCTCTCTCTCTCTCTCTCTCTCTCTCTCTCTCTCTCTCTCAGCGCCCTGCCCTCACTCCGAGAGGTCAAACCGCACGCGCTCCCACTTCCGTGACCTCTCTCGCTTGCGATTCCACCCTCGTGTGCTGTACTGAACTGTACTGTAGATCTTGCTGTGCTGTGTGCCGTGTGCTATTTCGCGTCGTGCTGCGTACTGCTTATTGTCAACCGAGTTAGCTGCCTGCAGAGGTGTGCTGTTTGCTGTGCGACCACGTGCTTCGCTGGACAGGATTAAGTGTTGCCCTTATTTTTACCTCTCTCTGCCTGTATCTACCCTCTCGCCGTAGCGCCCTGTAAAACATATATACACATATACACAAAACACAGTGTTACACTCTTTCCGCCACATTCTTTATATATTTCCAGATTCCACTCCGACGCCACTCCCTACGCAGGTGTTCAGACTTACCTGACCTGACTTGACCAGATTATTCCCCAGAGACACAGTAATCCTCTAAATTTTTCATCACCTGCGTCTCTCCCTCTCGTCCCTCGCGTTTCGCTCCTCCTCTTCTCTCGCCTCCCCTCCATTGCCCCCCTCTCTCTCTCTCTCATTACCCCCCACTTGCCCCTCTCTGTCTCTCCGTCCTCACTCCCTATCACGTGCCCACCTCTTTCTCTCCCCCCCTCTCTCTCTCTCTCTCTCTCTCTCTCTCTCTCTCTCTCTCTCTCTCTCTCTCTCTCTCTCTCTCTCTCTCTCTCTCTCTCTCTCTCTCTCTCTCTCTCTCTCTCTCTCTCTCTCTCTCACTTATTCTCGCTTATTCACGCACGCGTCCCTCTGCCCTACGAAAAAGAAAAAGCAAAGCAAATATATAGATAAACACTACTCACTTGCTCTCTCCTCCTTACCAAGATGGCGCTAAAGAAATGTTCGACTTGCACAGGAAACTTCTCTGGTCATTTCTTCTCAGGACGATCGACCGTCTGCAAGATCTGCCTGTTGACACAGCAGATGGAAACGAGACTCCTTCAACAGGACGAAAGGCTGACGGCTGGCGAGAAGAAGATCACCGAACTAACAAGTACTGTTGATACCTTGCAGGAGTTTATCCAGGCCAACATCGTCGCCCTCCTGCAACGGACGCCTCATCACCCTCCTCACCTGCACTCGATGCCCAGCCACCTTCCGAAGAAGGCACGTCACAGGAACCGGTAGAGCTGACGCTGAATGCTTCACCCCGTGAGAGGAGGAGCCAGACCCGCCCTAGAGCCATTTATCCTACTCATTGCTACAACAGATTTGCCATACTGGAGGAGGAGGACGAGGAACAGAGCACCTTCTTGGTCGGTGACTCTATGATTCGCCATCAGGTGGTTGAATTCTGTGGCAGAGTCCCCCGTCGTAGGCGTAACTACTGTTATCCTGGAGCTGGTGTTGACGACATCACAGCTGCCCTGGACGAGGTCTCCGCTGTGGCCTCTAATGATTCACTCTTTGTTCTCCACACAGGTACAAACGACGTCACCACGACCCGGTCTGAGGAACTGCTGGACAAGTACCGTAGGCTCATCCAGCAGTATAAGTCTAAATCCCCTAATATTATGATTTCAGGAATTCTACCACGGACATGGGATGAGGGCGACTTCTACAGTAAGGCCTTCAGCCTCAACAACCGCCTGCAGACTCTCTGCGGAGAGCTTGACGTCGAATTCTTTAACGCCTGGAACGATTTCTACGGCCAGAGTAGACTTTTCCAAAGGACAGCATAAACCTGTCCCCCATCGGGGCAGCCTTTTTTGTATGGCTCCTCAACAACGCCTTACTTAACGCCCTAACAACAAAAAACGACTCTCAGCCACGTCCTTCCATCCCGCCCGTGTAAATAGACACCATACACCGCAACAGACTCGTAACATTGAACCCTCCAGTACCTCTATTACCAAGCTTCAAGATAACCTAAGAGTCCTTAGTTTCAATGCGCGTAGCCTAAAAAACAAGTTTGATGAACTGCGATGTCTTGCTCTGACAGAAAACTTTGACGTAATTGCTATAACCGAAACATTTATCGACACCACTAATATTGATTTAAGTTCCGAATACAACATAGATGGCTACAGATTCTTCAACAATGATCGTGTAAACCGTAGAGGGGTGGTGTCGCCCTTTTGTCAAAAAGCTACTTGCAACCTACTGACAAAACACCAAGAAACAGTAACGTTGAACATTTGTGCGTGCGAGTAAACATTGCAAAAGTCAATTTAAATATATCTGTCACTTACAGGCCTCCGGGGCAATCACTTGATGGCGATCTTGAAATGTACAGCGTCTTAAGGCAGTCACTTAATAACAGCGACTCACTGATACTAGGAGACTTTAACCTCCCCATATCGACTGGGCGACACTGTCAGGTACAGAAGGTGAGTCCCATAGAATGATCGAATTTCTAGAGGAAAATTATCTAAGCCAAATGGTTTCTGAACCAACTCGACAAAATAACATACTTGACCTTGTTATAGCGACCCAAGATAACCTAGTCAGTAATGTCACGGTAGGAGAACACCTCGGTTCCTGCGATCATAAACTAGTGCGCGTTGACATTAGAGCTCAAACATCGGTGACTGAAAATAAAGTTAAGGTGCCCAATTTCAAAAGAGCCAACTTCGTAGAAATCACGAAACTAATAGATATGCAACTATCAGATGACGGCAATGCAGAGGACGCCTGGCTAAACTTTAAAAATCACTTACTCACGCAGCAGGACACATTTGTATCCTTGTGCGAGAAGCGAATTAACACTAATAAAAGTCCACCGTGGTTTAATAGCGAAATTAAACACTCAGTCAAGGAGAGAAAATTGTCTTACAGGTTAAAGAAAGACCAAAGCACGCCCGAATACATTAGACTTTACAATGATGCAAGGCGACGAGTAAAAAGATTAGTGCATCAGGCAAAGCGTAGATATGAAGAAAATATTGCAGCCAACTGTAAAAATAATCCGAAATCCTTCTTCAGTTACATAAACAACAGAAAGGCGATCAGAAGTGGAATTGGACCTTTAACAAACAGCGACGGTGCACTAGTGACTGACAGCCAACACGTTGCAGACCTATTAAATAATTACTTTTCCTCGGTGTTTAATAATAACAGTCCTCCCACCACCACCAACAACACCAGTACTAATGTAAATCCCGAGCATGCATTGTCTAACTTTGAAATAAAACCCGATGAAGTCCTTAAAGCCCTCAAATCACTTAAAACAAATAAAAGTCCTGGACCTGATAAAGTATATCCAACTCTGCTGAAAGAAACAAAGAGCGAAATACTCTCCTCCCTCACAACCGTATTCAATATGTCCTTGCGACAAGGCATTGTCCCTTCAGATTGGAAAAAGGCTAACGTGACACCGATTTTTAAGAAAGGAGACAAAAAAGTACCAGGTAATTACAGGCCCATTAGTCTAACTTCGGTTGTAGGTAAGCTACTTGGAGGCATAATTAGAGACAAAATTGTGAGTTACCTTGAAAGCCACTCATTAATTGGGGGCTCACAACATGGCTTCCGAAAAAAAGATCCTGCCTATCAAATCTATTAACCTTTTATAACGACCTCTTCACTGTTTATGACGTAACCAAATCACTGGACGTAGTCTATCTTGATTTCCAGAAAGCGTTTGATAAAGTCCCGCATCATAAATTACTTTACAAATTAAAGCAAATAGGTATTGACGGTCAGGTAAACCATTGGATCGCAAATTGGTTGAGCAACAGACAACAAAGAGTAGTGATTGACGGATTTAACTCAGAGTGGGCGCCGGTCACTAGTGGCGTCCCTCAGGGCTCGGTTCTTGGCCCAGTGCTCTTCATTATTTACATCAACGACGTGGATGTTGGACTCAATAACCGCATTAGTAAATTTGCAGACGACACAAAGATTGGTAACTCGGTTCTCACTGACGAAGACAGGCAAAGCCTCCAAGAGGATTTGCACAAAATTTCAGCTTGGTCGGATAGATGGGAGATGCCCTTTAACGTAGACAAGTGCCAGGTCCTTCAAGTTGGAACGAGGAATAAGAAGTTTGATTACGAAATGCGCGGCGTTAAACTCAAAAGCGTTCAATGCGTCAAGGACTTGGGGGTCAAAATCGCGTCAAACCTCAAATTCTCACAGCAATGCATCGATGCAGCAAATAAAGCGAACAGAATGTTGGGCTTCATTAAATTAAACTTTTTATTTAAGAATAAAGACGTAATACTCTCGCTCTACAACAGTTTAGTCAGACCCCACTTGGAATATGCGGTACAGTTTTGGTCTCCCCACCATGCAAAGGATATTGCTAAATTAGAAGGTGTTCAGCGTCGGGCAACGAAAATGATCCCTTCCTTGCGCAACAAATCCTACGAAGAAAGGCTTTCTACCCTTAACATGTTCTCTCTTGAGAAACGTCGCCTCCGAGGAAAACTGATCGAATGTTTTAAAATACTTAATGGTTTCACGAATGTAGACAGATCAACATTGTTTATGATCGATGACACTTTGCGCACGAGGAACAATGGCGTAAAACTCAGATGTAGACAAGTAAATTCAGACTGCACCAAATTTTTCTTCACCAACGTTGTAGTGCGAGAATGGAATAAGCTCCCATCATCAGTGGTCCAGTGTAACACGATTGACTCCTTCAAAAATAAGCTCGACCGTCACTTCCTTCAACTTAATATCAACTAGAGTAGAAATGCAACGTTTTGGAGTCTTCTGATTAATGTAAAATCACTTAGGTTTAAGGACAGACCACCAAGTCTGGACCATGGGGTCTGTGTGGTCTGATTTTCCATGTAAATCTATGTAAATCTTCTTCCCCCTGGGCGCGTAATAACGAGGACAAACCTAAGTTTTTGGATAAAAGTTCTATCCAAACGACGATCCGCTGATTCGAACGCCTTACAGACGATCATGACAGTGCTAAGACCTCCCTCACGGCAGGAGGAGGAAGAGGCGGAGTGATGGAAGAGAGAAGAGAAAGGCGAGATGAGAGCCAATGTAGAGAGTGAGGAGAATCAAATGTGAGGAGAAATGGAAACAAGAGAGAGAGAGAGAGAGAGAGAGAGAGAGAGAGAGAGAGAGAGAGAGAGAGAGAGAGAGAGAGAGAGAGAGAGAGAGAGAGAGAGAGAGAGAGAGAGAGAGAGAGAGAGAGAGAGAGAGAGAGAGAGAGATTGATTGATTGATTGATTGATTGATTGATTGATTGGCCTCAAGGTAGTTACATAGATTATTTTACACATTGTCTTTAAAAGCCACTAGTCCATTGAGCCGTAGCTCTCTTATGGACTACATGTTATATATATATATATATATATATATATATATATATATATATATATATATATATATATATATATATATATATATATATACGTATATATATATATATATATATATATATATATATATATATATATATATATATATATATATATATATATATATATATATATATATATATATATCTATATATATATATATATATATATATATATATATATATATATATATATGTATATATATATAACAGGTGCGACAAGGTCTCTCAAAAATATATTAAAGATTGCAAAAAAATTAAGTATGGCTAACTCAGAATGCATACTATATACATGTGCACCCCAATACAAAATTAATGAAAATAGGCTTTTGTTCCTGATTAACAGAACAAAGTGATAATACTAATACTAATAATAACAATAGCAATAGCAACAAAAATACTACTAACAGTAATAATAGTTTCATAACAATATTACTAATAATAATGATAATGACAATAAAAAAAAATAATAATAATGACAGACATGATAATAATGAGACATGATAATAATGATAGACATAATAATGATAGACATGATACTAATGATAAACATGATAATAGTGACAGTAGTAACGCATAATAATAATAATAATAATAATAATAATAATAATAATAATAATAATAATAATAATAATAATAATAATAATAATAATAATAATAATAATAATAATAATAATAATAATAATAATAATAATAATAATAATAATAGTGATAATAAAATTATAATAGTGATACTGATCCTGAACATTACTATTACATATTATAATAGTAGTAGTAGTAGTAGTAGTAGTAGTAGTAGTAGTAGCAGTAGTAGCAGTGGTAGTAGCAGTAGAGAAGGGAGGGAAAGGGGGAAGGAGAAGGATAGGGGGAAAGCATAGCAAGCACTCCTTAACATGCCTTAATGTGAGGTAGTTAAGGTATATATTTCACTGAAAAATATTAAGTATAAATACCATGTAACAATGAAAATAAATTTCTTTTAAATGAGACTTGATTATCATTATTTAGAAGGGACTGAGGCAAGTTATTCCAGCTTTTTGATCCCCGTGACAGAACACTCTGCTGGGCGTGTGTGCTCCTGCATAACGGTGGACGCAATTGATGAGTTCTACGGGGCACAGAGCGGGGCATCACAGTAAAGCCAGGGTATACAGGGAAAGAGTGAAGAGCTTTGTGTACAAATAGGTTAGTTTGAAGGTATATAATATCGGGAAGCTTTAACAACCTAGAATCTCTAAAAATACAATTTGTATGAGCATCTTTAAAGAACATAACACGTAAGAGTTTTTTTTTTGTGAAATAATCAGGCTGTCGATGAAGGTGTTATAGGCGCCTCCCCATATGGCACAACAGTATAGAAGGTGCGGATATATTAGAGAGAATCTCTTAATCTGAATATTGCGGCCGTTAGCAGGGCTACCTTTGATTTTACCATGTCAATGTGTCGTTTCCATGTTAATTTATTATCGATAGTTATACCTAAAAATTTAAAATAAGTAACTACATTTAATGCAAAATTATTAATTTTTATTGATGTATGAACTGGCTGAGTCGTGAGTGGACTAGAAATCATGAACTTAGTTTTGTTAATATTTAATGTTAATTTATTACTCATGATCCAATTTGATACATTGATAAGCTCAGTATTTAAAGCGTCTGTTATATCTTCAAGATCATGTCCTTGAATGAAAATTGTGGTATCGTCGGCAAATAAAAGGAATTTTAATTTATTGCTGCTATGAATTATGTCATTTATATAAATTAAGAAAAGAATCGGGCCAAGAATTGATCCCTGAGGCACACCACATGCAGTATCTGTATAAGAACATAAGAACATAAGAATGCAGGAGTCTACAAGAGGCCGGTAGGCCTGTACAAGGCAGCTCCTTTGACCCTAAGCTCCCGTGTATCTAACCCCACCTAATATCGCTGTCCATGAATTTATCTAGTCTATTTTTGAATGTGACAATTGTATTGGCACTCACCACATAACTGCTAAGCCTATTCCACTCATTCACCACCCTGTTAGTAAACCAATTTTTGCCTATGTCCCTGTTGAATCTGAATTTATCCAGTTTAAACCCATTACTTCGTGTCCTACCCGGTTCTCTTACCAACAAAACCTTATGAATGTCTCCCTTATTAAAGCCCTTCATCCATTTATAAACCTCGATCATGTCTCCACGCACCCTTCGCCTTTCTAGAGAATGCAAGTTTAACTGCTTGAGTCTTTCCTCGTATGGCAAGTTTCTCAACCCTGAATCATCTTAGTCATCCTCCTCTGCACCGATTCTAACATTTTGATATCCATTCTATAGTAAGGTGACCAGAACTGAACCGCATAGTCAAGATGAGGTCTAATGGCGATGACACATTGTTAAACGATGTACATTGTTTCCTGTGTGCTAAGTAACTTTTGAACCAATTATGCGCATTGCCGCGAATTCCATAAACAAACAATTTATCTAGTAGACTGTTATGAGAAATGGTGTCAAAAGCTTTAGTGAGATCACAGAACACAGTTATCTGGAACTTTTTTTGCATCCAAAGCATTGTAAATATTTTGACAAAGATGGTGAAGTGCTAATTCAGTAGAATACTTAGGACGGAAGCAATACTGAACGGAGGTGAGGAGTGTGTTTGGACAGGTAATTAATTAGTCTTACTGACATCATTTTTTTTTTTTTTTTGCTAAAGCTGGGTAAGATGGAAATAGGTCTGTAATTAAGTGGTAATGAAGAGTCTCCCTTCTTAAAGATTGGAACAACACGTGCCATCTGCAGGTGACTTGGAAAAGAGCCCTCTTTAAAAGATGTATTAATTATATAATCTAAAAAGGGAGAAACTAGGTCACAACATTCCTTAATTATTTTAATACTAATGTCATCATGTCCCGGGGAAGAGGCTTTTATATTAAGAATGACAGACTTAACTTCTGGTAGTGTAGTGGGTCGTAAGTAGAAAGAAAATGGAACCGATTCGGGGGATAAGTGGTAAAAGGTGTTTGGGTCTCTGGGATGTTCGTGGCTAACGTGTTGCCAATATTACTGAAATAGTTATTGAAAGCGTTTGCTACATTAAAAGAATCTGTTACGGTATCACCATTGAATAAAAAAGATGAAGGAAGTTTCGCTTGTTTTTTAGCGAGTAGACTATTTATAGTAGACCAGGTCTTTTTGGAGTCCCCTGCTTCACTTGACAGTTTGTTTTTATAGTAATTTGCTTTGGCAGTTCTTATGGTCGTTGTTAATTTATTTCTATAGGATTTAAAGAGAGAGAGAGAGAGAGAGAGAGAGAGAGAGAGAGAGAGAGAGAGAGAGAGAGAGAGAGAGAGAGAGAGAGAGAGAGAGAGAGAGAGAGAGAGAGAGAGAGAGAGAGAGAGAGAGAGAGAGAGAGAGAGAGAGAGAGTTTTGTGCGTCTGTTCGTTTCACTGTATTTACTTTTTTTCTCGTGTCATTTCTTGTCTTTTCCTGTTTATCGTTATTCTGCGATAATTTACAGGTGTTATTTTCCGGTTTTTCAGCATAAGTCGCAATACGTGCTTGCATTCAAACATAACATTTACTTGGTGAGTGTGTATTATTTCTGTTTAGTTTTACTATTCTAATAACCTGTTATGTTATTTACTCTACGATAGTTTCAGTGCAATACTTTTTCAATCAACAATCATTTACTAGCTGTTTATTTCAAATTTTACAGTAATTTACTGTAACATTATCTTACTACATGTTCTCGTAATGAGTTTAGCATTTTACCGTTTCTTCTAGGATAACTAAATGTTGATAATAGGTTTTTCTTCTTACATATTCACATACTAAGTTTGTCTTGTTTTACGGTTTTATGTGATAATTTACTGTTTTTTTCTACGTTTTCTTCACATAACATGTTCTTGTATTAAGATTGTCTCGAATTTTTTCAACGATAATTTATCGTCTGACACTCACCTACGCCAGAACGGGCTGGGCCGACCACCAGGCCCTACCGGGAAGAAGCCTTGGGCCGACCGTCAGGATCCACCGGGAAGAAGCCTTGGGCCGACCGTCAGGATCCAACTGGAAAAAGACTTGGGCCGACCATCTTGATACACCTGGAAGAAGCCTTGGGCCGACCATCAGGATCCAACGGGAAGAAGCCTACCGGCTCAATATGCCACGACGTAAAAAAAAAAAAAAATAAATATATATATATATATATATATATATATATATATATATATATATATATATATATATATATATATATATATATATATATATATATATATATATATATATATATATATATATATATATATATATATATATATATATATATATATATATATATATATATATATATATATATATATATATATATATATATATATATATATATATATATATATATATATATATATATATATATATATATATATATATATATATATATATATATATATATATATATATATATATATATATATATATATATATATATATATATATATATATATATATATATATATATATATATATATATATATATATATATATATATATATATATATATATATATATATATATATATATATATATATATATAGAGAGAGAGAGAGAGAGAGAGAGAGAGAGAGAGAGAGAGAGAGAGAGAGAGAGAGAGAGAGAGAGAGAGAGAGAGAGAGAGAGAGAGAGAGAGAGAGAGAGAGAGAGAGAGAGAGAGAGAGAGAGAGAGTGCCACCTTCCTACGCCTCCATCTTCCTACAGGGTCAGATTAGTGCAGTCCAGCCTTATAATATCATATTACCTTCAAGCCTCTCTGCAGCACATAACACCTTTTGATTCCCTAGCATTGAGCCAGAGAGTGCCTCCTTCCTACTGCTGGATCTTGCTAGAGGGTCAGATAAGTGCAGTCCAGCTTTTCACTAGCATAGTTATAACACCTCCAAGCCTCTCTGCAGCAGATGACACCTTTTGATTCCGTAGCACGGAGCCAGTGAGTGCCACCTTCCTACACCTTCACTTTCCTACTGGGTCAGATTACTGCAGTCCAACATTTCAGTAGCATAGTTATAAGACCTCCAAGCCCCTCTGCAGCACATGCAACCTTCTGATTCCCTAGCACAGAGCTTGAGAGTGCCACGTTCTTACTGTTTCACCTTTTATCAGGGTCAGATTAGTATAATCCAGGCTTTCACTAGCATAGTTATAACACCTTTAAGCCACTCTGCAGCACATGACACCTTTTAATTCCTGACAACTGAATTAGAAAGTGCCTCCTTCCTATAGTTACACCTTACTACAGGGTCAGATTAGTCCAGTCCAGCCTTTCACTAGCATAGTTATAACACCTCCAAGCCTCTCTTCACCAAATGACACCTTCTAATTCCTTAGCACTGACCTTGAGAGTGGCACCTTCCTACAGGGTCAGATTTGTGCAGTCCAGCCTTTCATTAGCATAGTTATAACACCTCAAAGCCTCTCTGCAGCCCATGACACCTAATTCCTTAGCACTGAGTCAGAGAGAGCCACCTTCCTACACCTCCACCTTCCTACAGGGTCAGATTAGTGCAGTCCAGCATTTCACTAGCATAGTTAAAACACCTCCAAGCTTCTCTACAGCACATGACACCTTCTGATTCCCTAGCACAGAGCTTGAGAGTGCCACCTTCCTACACCTTCACCTTCCTACAGGGACAGATTAGTGCAGTCCAGCCTTTCACTATCATAGTTATAACACCTTCAAACAACTCTGCAGGACATGACACCTTCTAACTCCTTTGCATAGAGCCAGAGAGTGCCTCCTTCCTACAGTTGCATCTTCCTACAGGGACAGATTAGTGCAGTCGAGCCTTATAATATCATACTACCTTCAAGCCTATCTGCAGCACATGACATCTTTTGATTCCCTAGCATTGAGCCAGAGAGTGCTTCCTTCCTACAGGTGGATCTTGCTACAGGGTCAGATAAGTGCAGTCCAGCCTTACACTAGTGGGGTTATAACACCTCCAAGCGTCTCCGCTGCAAATGAAACCTTCTGATTCCCTAACACTGAGCCAGAGTGTTCCACCTTCCTACACCTTCACCTTCCTACAGGGTCAGATTAGTGCAGTCCAGCCTTTCACTAGCATAGTTATAACACCTCCAAGCTTCTCTGCAGCAGAGGACAACTGTTGATTCCCTAACACAGAGCCTGGGAGTGCCACCTTCCTACACTTTCACTTTCCTACAGGGTCAGATTAGTGCAGTCCGGCCTTTCACTAGCATAATACTAACACCTCCAAGCCTCTCTGCAGCACATGACACCTGATTCCTTAGTACTGACCCAGAGAGTGCCACCTCCCTTCACCTTCACCCTCTTACAGGATCAGTTTAGTGCAGTCCAGCCTTTTACTAGCATAGTAATATCATATCCAAGCTTCTCTGCAGCACATGACACCTTCTGATTCCCTAGCACTGAGCCAGAGAGTGCCACCTTCCTACACCTTCACCTTCCTAGATGGTCAGATTAGTGCTGTCCAGTTTTTTACTAGCATTGTTATAACACCTCAAAGTCTCTCTGTAGTACATGACACCTTCTGATTCCCTAGCACTGAGCCAGAGAGTACCACATTCCTACACCTTCACCTTCCTACAGGGATTAGATTAGTGCAGTCCAGTTTTTTACTAGCATAGTTATAACACCTCAAAGTGTCTCTGTAGTACATGACACCTTCTGATTCCCTAGCACTGCGCTTGAGAGTGCCACATTCCTACACCTTCACTTTCCTACATGGACAGAGTAGTGCAGTCCAGTCTTTCACTACCATAGTGCTAACACCTCCAAGCCTCTCTGCAGCACATGCAACCTGATTCCCTAGGACTGGGCCAGAGAGTGCCACCTTTCTACGCATTCACCGTCTTACATGGTCAAATTAGTGCAGTCTAGCCTTTCACTAGCATAGTTAGAGCACCTTCAAACCACTCTGCAGCACATGACACATTTTAATTCCTTAGCAATGAGTTAGAAAGTGCCTCCTTCCTACAGTTGCACCTTCCTACAGGGTCACATTAGTGAAGACCAGCCTTTCACTAGCATAGTTATAACACCTCCACGCCTCTCTGCAGTACATGACAACTGATTCCTTAACACTGAGCAAGAGAGTGCCACTTTTCTACACCATCACCCTCCAACAGGGTCAGATTAGTGCAGTGAAGCCTATCACTAACATAGTTATGACACCTTAAAGCCTCTTTGCAGCACATGGCACCCGATTCATTAGCACTAAGTCAGAGAGTGCCACCTTCCTTCACCAGCACCCTCTTACAGGGTCAGGTTAGTGTAGTCCAGCCTTTCACTAGCATAGTTATAAAACCTCCGAGCTTCTCTGCAGCACATGACACCTTCTGATTCCTTAGCACTGATCTTTAGAGTGGCACCTTTCTACAGGGTCAGATTTGTGCAGTGTAGATTTTCACTAGCATAATAACACCTCCAAGCAACTCTGCAGCACATGACACTTTATGATGCCCTAGAACAGAGCTTGAGAGTGCCACCTTCCTACACCTTCACCTTCCTACAGGGTCAGATTAGTGCAGTCCAGCCTTTCACTAGGATAGTTATAACACCACCATGCCTCTCTGCAGCACATGACACCCTCTGATTCCATAGCACTGAGTCAGAGAGTGCCACCTTCCTACTATGTCAGAATAGTTCAGTACAGCTTTTCATTAGCATAGTTATAACACCTTGAATCCTCTCTTCACCACATAACACCTTTAAATTCCCTAGCCCTGTGCCAGAGAGTGCCAACTTCCTACACTTTCACTTTCCTACATCGTCAGATTAGTGCAGTCCAGCCATTCACTAGCATAGTTATAACACCTCTAAGCCTCTCTGTAGCACATGATACCTTCTGATTCCTTAACGCAGAGTTTGAGAGTGCCGCCTTCCTACACTTTCACCTTCCTACAGGGTCAGATTACGGTAGTCCAGCCTTTCACTAGCATAGTTATAACATTTCCAAGCCTCTCTGCAGCATATGCCACCTTCTGATTCCCTAACGCAGAGCTTGGGAGTGCCACCTTCCTACAGGGTCATATTAGTGCTGTCCAGCCTTTCACCAGCATAGTTATAACACCTACAAGCCTCTCTGCAGCACATGGTACCTGACTCCCTTACACTAAGTCAGAGAGTGCCACCTTCCTACGCATTCACTCTTCTACAGGGTGAAGTTAGTGCAGTCCAACCTTTCACTAGCATAGTTAAAACACCTTCAAGCCTCTCTGCAGCACATGACACCTTCTGATTCCTTAGCACTGAGCCAGAGAGTGCCACCTTCCTACACCTTCACCTTCCTACAGGGTCAGATTAGTGTTGTCCAGCCTTTCACTAGTATGGTTATAACACCTCCAAGCATCTCTGCAGTACATGACACCTGGGGCGGTATCAATAAATACTCCTAGCAGTACTCTTAGAAGTGCTGCTAGAAGCTCTTTTCCTTTTAGCAGTAGCTTTTAACTTTACTGCTATAATCTGTTCAAATTACTTTGCCAATAATAATTATTTACGCCGAAAAGCCCCTCCCCAATTCTGGCTAAGCTCCGCCCCCCCCTTCACCTGATTGGCTGTTCATGACGTTATGCGTTGTATCAAAGACACGTACCAAATATATATGATTAAGATAATCTAACTAGTTTTATGATTAAAAAAAATATTCGTAATTTAATTGAATGGCGGCACTCTACTTTAACAATCAATGACATCACCTAAGAAACAAGGTACAATAATAAGTATGCCAGTTTTGAAGGGATAACGGGCGGCCCTTCAAAACAAGCAATGTAGCATTGAAGGCGATTATAGTAGGCTACCTATTAAGTAATGCACACTTTCCGTCATTATTTCTTACATAGCTCATTCACATAGGCATACTAAATATAATCACATACAAAAAATATCTTCTACAGTAACTTCATACAGGTAGGAATCATTGTATTAAGGAATAAGTTTTGTATCCTTGGCTTGGAGGGACGGGTGTGTACGCTCGCGGAACAGCGGGTGACGGTGAGCGCGGCAGACGAGGCACCCGTCCTTCCAATCCACAGATACGAAAGTTATTACTTATTCCTACCTGTATGAAGTTACTGTAGAATATATGTTTTACGTGCTTATATTAAGTATGCCTATGTGCATGAGCTATGTAGGAAATAATGACGGAAAGTGTGCATTACTTAATAGGTAGCATACTATAATCACCTTTAATGCTACATTGCTTGTTTTTAATTGGCGCCTCCCCCCTGGAACAGCTGTTTGTCCGTATTTTTATTGGCACAGCACTTCAGACACGATAATTAGTGCGCGGGGGCGATCAGTCAGCTGTTATTATCGTTATTATATTGAATGAGACATCCGAAAAGTTAGCTTTTAAGTCGTTACAGAGAGTGTCACCTTCCTACACATTCATCTTCCTACAAGGTCAGCCTCCAAGCCTCTCTACAGCACATGACACCGTCTGATTCCCTAGCACTGAGCCAGAGAGTGCCACCTTCCTATACGTTTATCTTTCTACAACGTCAGAATAGTGCAGTCCAGCCTTTCACTAGCATAGTTAAAACACCTCCAAGCCTCTCTGAAGCACATGACACCTAATTCCCTTGAACTGAGCCAGAGAGTGCCACCTTCCTACACGTTCACCTCCTACAGCGACAGATTAGTGCAGTCCAGCCTTTCACTAGCATAACTATAACACCTCCACGCCTCTCTAAAGCACATTACACCTTCTGATTCCGTAGCACTGATCCAAAGAGTGCCACCTTCCTACACCATCTTCCTTCACGGTCAGATTAGTTTAGTCCAGCCTTTCACTAGCATATTTACAACACCTCCAAGCCTCTCTGCAGCACATGTCAACTAATTTCCTAGCACTGAGGTTGAGAGTGCCACCTCTCTACACCTTCACCTTCCTCCAGCGTCAGACTAGTGTATTGCAGCCTTTCACTAACTAACTTTCACTAACCATGAACTTTACATTTCAGCACGGTATCGTGCCAAATCTATTCTCCGACTTACCAAAACCTCTGTTATCAATAGAAATGTCAACACCTTGCTTTCCCTAATTCATCCCTTGACTTCTGGTACCTAGCAACAATATCACCAATTTCACTTCTTCCTCTTTCCCTCCTCTCCGTAACCCTGACGGGAGCACTGCCGTCTTATCTATCTCTAAGGCTGAACTCTTTGCTCACACATTCTGTAAGAACTCCACCCTAGACGATTCTGGGCATATTCCTCCTACTCATACCCCCTCTGACTCCTTTATACCTATTATTAAGATTTTTCATAACGATGTTTTCTATGCCCCCTCTGGCCTTAACTCTCAGCAGTCTAATTTGCCTGATGGAATGCCTTCTATTGTCCTTAAAAACTTTGCCTCCGTGATGACACCCTGCCTGGTCAAACTCTTTCGCCTCTGCCTGTCAACATCTATCTTTCCTTCTTGCTTGAAGTTTTCCTTTGAACAGCCTGTGCCTAAGAAGGGTGACCGTTCCAATCCCTCAAACTACCGCCCTATTACTTCACTTTCCTGTCTATCTAAACCTTTTGAATCAATCCTTAACCGGATTATTCGAAAGCACCTTTCCACTTCTAACCTTCTATCTGATCGATCGCCAGTATGGGTTCCGCAATGAGCGTTATACTGGCGATCTTCTTGCTCTCTTAACTGACTCCTGGTCATCCTCTCTTAGCCGTTTCGGTGACATATCTAAGGCTTTCGACAGAGTCTGGCAAAAGTCTTTGCTTTCTAAACTGCCCTCTTTAGGATTATATCCCTGTCTTTGCTCCTTTATATCCAGTTTCCTTTCCGGCCGTTCTATCTTTGCGGTGGTAGACGGTCACTGTTCTTCCCCTAAACCTATCAACAGTGGTGTTCCACAAGGCTCTGTTCTATCACTCACTCTCTTCCTGTTATTCATCAATAATCTTTCCATAACAAACTGTCCTGTCCACTCATTCGCCGACGACTCCACTTTGCATTATTCGACTTCTTTCAATAGAAGGCCATCTCAACAGGAAATACACGACTCCAGACTGGAAGCTGCAGAACAGTTAAACCTCAGACCTTGCTATCATTTCCGATTGGGATAGAAGGAACCTTGTGTCCTTCAGTGCCTCAAAAACTTAATTTCTCACCCTATCAGCTCGAAACAATCTTCCAAACACCTATCCCCAATTCTTCGACAACACTCAGCTGTCACTTTCTTCAACATCAAATATCCTCAGTCTATCCTTAACTCAAAATCTCAACTGGAAACTTCATATCTCCTCTCTCGTTAAATCAGCTTCCTCAAGGTTGGGCGTTCTGTATCGTCTCCGCCAGTTCTTCTCCCCCGCACAGTTGCTATCCGTATACAGTGGTCTTGTCCGCCCTCGTATGGAGTAGGCATCTCACGTGGGGTGTGGCTCCACTAACACAGTTCTTCTGGACAGAGTGGAGTCTAAGGCTCTTCGTCTCATCAGTTTTCCTCCTCCTACTGATAGTCTTCTACCTTTTTAATTCCGTCGCGATGGTGCCTCTCTTCCTATCTTCTGCAGCTATTTTCACGCTGACTGCTCTTCTGAACTTACTAACTGCATGCCTCCCACCCCCCTTTCCCGCGGCCCCGCTGCACGACTTTCTCCCTCTACTGTCCAAACCCCTATTGCAAGAATTAACCAGCATCTTCACTGTTTCATCCTTCACGCTGGTAAACTCTGGAACAATCTTCCTTCATCTGTATTTCCTCCTGCCTACGACTTGAGCTCTTTCAAGAGGAGGGTATCAGGACACCTCTCCTCCCGAAACTGACCTTTCTTTCGGCCACCTCTTTTGATTATTTCTGGGAGCAGCGATTAGCGAGCTTTTTTTTACATTTACGCACAATTGAAAAAATTAAAGTAATCAAAACTCCTGGTTCAGACAAAACTACCCCTAGGGTCTTAAAAGAAATCAAACATCAAATTTGTATGCCGCTCTCCATCATATTCAATAAATCTTTAACAGCTGGAAAAGTTTCGTCGGATTGGAAAATAGCAAATGTCACACCAATTTTCAAAAATAGGGACAAGTCTCATCCAGGAAACTATCGACCAATTAGCCTGACATCGATTGTTTGTAAGTTAATGGAAACTATCATTCGCGACAATATGGTGAAACTCTTCGAAGAAAATAATATAATAAATAGTTCGCAACATGGCTTCCGTATTAAACGTTCGTGTTAAACTAACCTACTTGATTTTTTTCATTATATATTTTAGGTGTTCGATGAAAGCAGATCAGTAGATATCATATATCTGGATTTTCAAAAGGCATTTGATAAGGTCCCCCACCAACGATTGCTCAACCAACTACTGGCGCACGGTATTTCGGGTAACATTCACAATTGGCTTGTGGACTGGCTCTCTGAGCGGAAACAGAGAGTAGTTATAAACGATGTTACATCTAACTGGCTCGATGTCAGAAGCGGCGCACCTCAAGGATCAGTGCTTGGCCCCATGCTCTTCTTAATTTATGTTAATGATATCGATGATGGGCTCACTTGCAAAGTATCAAAATTTGCTGATGATACAAAAATTTGCTAGTAAAGTAACTGCGACACTCGACGAAGAAGCTTTACAATCAGATCTAGATCGACTTGCACGTTGGGCCAATCAATGGCAAATGAAATTAAACGTTGACAAATGTAAAGTGTTGCACATCGGAAACAAATAACAATCGCGTTCGGTACGTAATGAATGGCCTACAACTTTCTGCAGTAAGTAAAGAAAAGGATCTTGGAATCACTATATCAAGCGATTTAAAGCCAGGTCAGCATTGTTCAGAGGTAGTTAAAACTCCAAACAAATTGTTTGGCTTTATCGGACGAGTCTTTAATAATAAATCGGAAAAAGTAATTAAAACTGTATAATTCGTTGGTTCGACCCCGTCTAGAGTACTGTGTACAGTTTTGGTCTCACTATTACAGAAAAGACATAGAAAAGAAGAGTAACAAAGATGATTCCTAGGTTGAAAAATTTGTCATATGAACAAAGGCTTAAATAAGTCAATTTATTCAGCCTATCAAAACGAAGAATGCGAGGCGATCTAATAGAAGTGTTTAAAATGTTTAAAGGATTCAGTGATATTAATGCGGAAGATTACTTTACAATTGATCGATCAGATAGAACAAGAAGAAATCAAAATTTGAGAATAAGTGGTAAAAGATTCTCGTCGCACGAAGCTAAACACTTCTTTTTCAATCGAGTTGTTAATGTTTGGAACTCTCTACCCTGTGATGTCGTTGATAGTACAACAGTTACGGCTTTCAAGAATAGATTAGACAAGTATTTTGAATCCAATCATTAACTAAGATATTACTCATTGTCATTAAGTTTTTTCGAATACTGGTGTCCTTGTCCGTTTTTATCGCCCAGTTAGTGGTAGCAGTAATGGTAGTTCTTTCCTCTTTCCTCTTTCCATGCTGCATGGTTCTTTTTCCTTTCCTGCCAGCTTTGGCTGGAGGGATGTGTGGGTTGGGAGCCTTCGCCTTTGCTGTCCTTCATCTTCCACCTTTGATTAGATAGTTAGTGTAGCTTGTCGCAAACAGCCTCGTAAGAACCATCAGGTTGCTGTTGTTTGTTCTTCATTTTTTCCTTTGTACACCTTCACCTTCCTACAGGGACAGATTAGTGCAGTCCAGCCTTTCACTAGCATAGTTAAAACACCTCCAAGTCTCTCTGCAGCACATGACACATTCTGATTCCCTTGCTTCGAAACTCTTTCTGAACAGCGGAACAAGCCAATTGGATGTTAACTAAACCACCGATCAATGCGTTCACTAGCCTCTGGCTACCCGCGGGCAGTGGGAAGAGGTAAGAAGCCGACTGTGTGAGAGTCTCCCTCACTCACCGTCTCGACCTCATCCCTACTGATACGTTGAACCCAGCTCCTAGTCACCAAGCTTGTTAGTGTTATATTGATACAATGTTAAGGTTACTTAAAGAGTTGAATTGACACACCGTCTCGACCTCACCCCCACAAGTTCCCTAGCATACTGACTGAGCTGGTACCTCACTTGTTGTGTGTCACAATGTAGTACGTGAACATCCCCTTTTGTGTGGGCTTATGATCACCCCCTTGGTATCTTAACCCCACACCAATACCTTCCCCCATGCTCATCTTTGTGAACACATATCGATCGCTGGTTGAAGGGAGACATTTTTTTTGTATAATTCTGCACCATAGAAATTTGACTAGGGAAGTTTTTGATAGCTATTGCCAGGACTCTATATCTATATCTATATCTATCTATCTACTATATCTATATCTTTATATCTATATATCTATATATCTATATCTATATATATATCTATATATATCTATATCTATATCTATATCTATATATGTATCTATATCTATCTATCTATCTATCTATCTATCTATCTGTATATATATATATATATATATATATATATATATATATATATATATATATATATATATATATATATATATATATATATATATATATATATATATATATATATATATATATATATATATTTGATTAACGAAGATGGGGATGCCCTTCTGGTGATTTTTATGACGAGTTCTAATCAGTATTGTAGAGTACTTCGGTGAAAGCTCGCTTCCATTACCAACAGAGTGAGTTGTCAATATCATTGTTAATTAACATCAATAAGCTCGCTATCATTACCAACAGAATGATGAAGTGTAAATAATATTGCTACTTAACTTGAATAGCTTCGCTACCATTATACACCAACAGAATGTGAATAAACTTAATCATAATTTAACATTGTATTGCGTAACCCTAACAACTATGTAACTCACTTAATAGTAATATATTAAAATCAGAGGATCGAGGCTGAAGGCACCACACTAGCATAGTTATAACACCTCCAAGCCTCTCTGCAGTACATGAAACCTTATGATTCCCTAGCACAGAGCTTGAGAGTGTCACCTTCCTACACCTTCGCCTTCCAACAGGGTCAGATCAGTGCAGTCCAGCCTTTCACTAGCATGGTTATACCACCTCCAAGACACTCTACAGCACATGACACCTTCTGATTCACTAGCCCTAAGCCAGAGAGTGCCACCTACATACAGGGTCAGATCAGTGCAGTCCAGATTACACTAGCATAGTTATAACACATCCGAGCCTCTCTGAAGCACATGACACCTTCTGATCCCCTACCACTGAGCCAGCGAATGCCACATTCCTACACCATCACCTTTCTAAAGTGTCAGATTAGTGCAGTCCAGCCTATCACTAGTATAGTTATAACACCTCCAAGCCTCTCTGCAGCACATGACACCTTTTGATTCCCTATCACAGAGCTTGAGAGTGCCACCAGTAGTAACAAATGTACGGAAGTGGGGGTAATTGGAAGTGGGGGGGACTGGAAGTGGGGGTTGGGGGGGTCAGCGGGGGGGTTACGGAAGAGGGGGTATCTAGACCCCCCCCTACCCCCCCCCCTACCCACATCTATTTTACCTTTTCACCCCCCCCTACCCCTACCCCCACCCCTTACACCCCCCCCCAATTTTTTTTTTTCACTATTTCACATGCCCTAACCCCCCCCCCCCCTCTCTCGGGCTGGCGTACGGAAGCGGGGGGGTGACGGGAGCGGGGGTAGGTCGGTCAGCGGGGGGGAGGTGACGGAAGAAAGGGCGGTCAGCGGGGGGGTGACGGGAGTGGGGGTAAGACGGTCAGAGGGCCGTCAGCGGGGGGGTGACGGAAGTGGGGGGCATGCACAAAGTGAGGGTAATTGCTATTGTTGTTGTTGTTGTTGTTGTTCTTGTTGTATACACACACACACACACACACACACACACACACACACACACACACACACACACACACACACACATATTCTGTGCTATATAAGCATCATACTTTAATAATTACCATCATTAATAGAGTTTCCGCTATGACTGAGACATATTCAGAGAACCTTCTCGATATTTTCCAATATCCTGCGCGCATAATAGTTGCAGGATATAGCAACTCTGGAAAATCGGAACTTGTACAGCAGCTTATTCTGAAGTATCATGAAAAGTTCAAAAAAATTGTCATATGTGGCTTAACGTCTCATCCTCTTCAAAGAAATAAAGAAATAGGACCTAAAGTTATAGTGTCATCTGAAATAATTGATCCAATTGCCAACGAGGATACGTTTGATCAGAGAGGGACATTGTATGTACTTGACGATATTTTCATTGATGCTGTAAGGAACAAAATTGTGGTTGATGCTTTTACTCGCGGACGGCACAACAATATTTCATGCATATTTATCACTCAAAATCTATATATGGGTGGAAAGCATGCAAGGAATATTAGTCTGAACTGTTCTCATTTCCTCTTGTTAAGACAGCGCGATTTATCTCAAATTCACACTCTGGGCAGACAAATATTCGGGAAGGGGAAGGCAAACCTGTTTGTAGATATATATAAATATGCTGTATATTCACGTCCTTATGGATATCTTCTTGTTGATTTGGGTATAAATACTCCTGAGTCCCTACATTTTAGCTCAAACATTGTTGGAGAACCCCAGGTGAACGCGTATTCAATGGTGAACTCCAGGAAGAAGGAACTCTTACACGCACTATACTCCCAACATAACGAACCCTATGGTTTAAGCTCTCAGGCGAAATTATGGGAGAAAGCAAAAAGTATAAATCCGGCAATAACACGTGATGACGTATTCAACTTTTGAGAAGCAATAAAACATATACATTGCATAAGCTACAGACTAAAAATTTCCCCGGCAAAGATAATAGCCTCAAAACCCAAAGTAATCATGGCTGCCGATTTAGCAGACGTGAGACATATAAGAAAGGAAAATAATAACATAGGCTACTTGTTGGTATGCATAGACGTGTTTTCTAGGTATATGCAAGTTGTCCCGTGTCGGAATAAAGACGCAAATACTATGCTCGTGGCCTTTAAACAAGTGGTGGAAAATAAAGATTCTGAAGGCTTACGAAGATTAAACACCGACTTGGGCACAGAATTCTGGAATCGAAAAGTAAGAAACTATTTATGTTCCCGGGGCATTAAGCTATACAGTGTGTACTCAAGTGAGATCAAAGCAGCCTTGGCAGAGCGGGCCATTCGTACACTTAAAGCACGCATCTACAAGTTCATCACGTCTCAAAATTCTTCAAGATATATTGATCAGCTGCAAAACATGGTCAGTGCCTACAACCGCTCGCCCCATTCTGGACTGAAGAACAAACAAACTCCCATTGATATTCATAACTTAAAAAACCCATCTGCAATCAAACGGCAATTCCACGCAATGTATAAAAACCCGAAGCAACCAGCGTCTTCCATCAGTTCTCGACTGGCAGTTGGGAAATAGTTCGCCTTGTTGGAAGTGCTCGTTCCTCTGTATTCCATAAAGGATACACGCAGCAAAATACTCACGAGCTCTTTCGCATAAAATCAATTAAACACAAGAATCGCCCAAGAACTTATCTCTTAGAAGATTTGTCTGGAGAACCAATACAGGGGATATTCTACGCGCCAGAGCTCGTCTTAAGCGCTCTGCCTGAGACATACGATATTAAAATACTGCGTTCACGAAAAAATAAAGGAAAAAAAGCAGTATTTTGTATCGTGGCTGGGATACCCTACTTCATTCAACAGCTGGATTGACGCTAATGATATTGTAGAAAATGCTTAAAAGACACCACTCCTCAGTGCACACAAAAACTTTGTCTTACTTTTGAAGAAATTAAAAGTAAAAGATAGAAACCGTGCTATTAAGCAAGCAGCTCGAGAACAATTGAACTGTATATCTGAAATATTTTCCAATTTGTTAAAGAAGCACCTCACCCTCAATAGCAAAGTTATCAAGAAATTACGTAACTATCGGGAAGACATACGTGCCATAGCTAGAAAGAAAACTCCTCTCCATAAGAAAAGACTTATATTGACATCGAGACTGGGCGGTAATATATTAGCTGCTATATTACCTATTGCCGCTTCCTTGATCGGAAAATTATTTGGATAATGCGCACGTATTATCTTGTTCCTGAGTCTACCGCTGAGCGTGTTTTAACGGGTATTAAGCCTAAATGCGCCAACTCCACGAGTCCGGGGGTCAACGGCCAATCGTGTTTCAACCCACAGTCGACCCATCCCGATCATATGCCGGTCTCTGAACATGTGCCAGCAAGCAGCAGCGGTCCTGTCGTGTCGTCCCATGGTGCAAGACCAAGCACTCCTACAAGATTGAACCCGTCGTCTCGCTCTGTAAGAAAGAAAAGTTACGAAAAAAAAGAAAATATCGCGATCTGGTGTATACAAAACCACAAAACTACCACCCGTGGAACTTAGAGTCACAGGGATTAGGGAGAACAAGATATCCTCCAATCCTGAAATAAGTAATTTAATACCTCTGTATGTTAAAAGTATCGACGTGCCATACGTCAATATGATGCTAGAACGAATAAAGACAATCCCATCGTAAAATGGGATAGCCGAGGCAACCTATTGTCTTCTGTTCGATCCTCAAATATCCTGTACATGTTGAATTTACTCTCTAATGCAAGTCAAAACCCAACGATTGCTGACATTGCTGATATAAAACACATCATTGACGCCACGGGTGTATTACCTAGCGAAATAAAAAATACGCGCGTGCGGCAAAAGTTTCAGGGATCTGGTTTCACCAAACAACCATCGTTGGCAACTTACAGATGGGACCCATATTAAATCCGCTTTTCCAATGTGCTAGTGCAGTCCTACATTGTGATTCAAGAAAGAAACAGAATCATGGACGTTGTAGATACTGAACCGCGTTGGACGCGCGGCTTATACAGAGGGGGCGGCGACGTCATGGAGAGAGAAATGCCGGAGGCGAGAACGAACACGCTCGGACACGGTGGTGCCCCGAGCGGGCTTATAAGAGAGAGCAGATGGGACGATGGTTCGCTACTCGTCCCTCGCCATCAGCTGAAGCGGTACTATTCATCACTCACCAGTATACCAGAGGACACCATGTCGGACGCCTACGTGTTCAACTACAAAGACGGTTCTCCTGGCGATGACATCTACCGCAACAACAAGACCATCATCGTTTCTTCCCTCAACTGCAGTTCCTGCTACGAGAAGAGGGGTTTACTGGACGCTTACATGGATTATACCCGCACAGTAATCTCTACCGCGAAAGAAGCCCGATCTATCAACTGAACAGGTGTCGCTGGGAAGATCGTGGTATTCCCGGTAGTCTGCATGAAAATCTCCCTTATGTGGCGTGTATCCTAACCCAATATGCTCCTGGCCGCGAACTGGAAAATAACCCTATAAACCAAGGATATCTTCAGACGTCAAGAGATCAAAATTTCATTCGTGGGGTAAAGGAAGACAGTTATGATAACCGCCTCCGCTGGTTTAAAGAGTCCATCACAAAACTGGTAGAATGGGTGATTAAAAGCAACATTACAAGTGTCGTCTTCCTACAATATTGCAAGCGCTGGAATTCTTTACGTGTTGTGGAAAGCTGACTACCAACCGCATCTCCAAGAGGCTGCGGCTGAACTCCAACTGCATAATATATCGTGCGTCATCCTGGACAGATGGTGGACCTGCGATGAGCCTGAAACAAAATTAACTCTATCTGTGTCTCCCGAGCGAAACAGGAAGAGGAAACTGGTGGATACAGAGGACGATGCTGTGGCTGACGAATGGAAAAGAAAACGGGACGGTGCTGTAGTCGACGTGGGTCCTGAATAACTATAGCTCCAGACAATTTCCCAATAATTATGTACATCACTAAATGTAAAATATGTCAATAAATAACAATGTAATGATGTTTAGTATGATTTACCTTCAATATGTAATTGGCATCTCGTCATGTCTACCTCTATATAATGAAATAATTATAATATTTATTCTAGTGTCTTGCTTGTTCTAAATGGAGTAACATCATATATATTTTACCAGCATTGCGGATGGGAAATTTACCCCAATTCCAGCACTAGCTTTACTAATAATATACAAACTCTAACATTAGACAAGGACGTGGAATATGAAGTCGGTCTACTGAACGTGTTGCTTCCCCGTCGGTATTACATTGTTAAACCGGGTGAACCAGAGTGTAGTATACACCTTGAATGTGGTATAAGACCAACGTCAGATTCAGAAGCTATTGAAAGACGCACACTGTCAAAGGCTATTAATGCTAATATCTTGTATAATGACACTGGGTATTTGCTGATGTGTGTTAACGGTATAATAACGACATTGATAAAGGAGATGGTCGATGGATACAACTACCATTTACTAGCGTATTCTAGAGAGGTTCTTGCATTTAGCTCCACAAATGATCATTTAACTTTGTTCTGCTACAATGGTTATCATCCACAAGTTGTATTTATTAAGGTTTCCTTTGATGCGCGACTGGCCCAGGTTCTCGGTTTTGTCCCCAACTTAGGTTATGCTGTGTTTTCTTCCTTGGGTACACATGAAGAACAAAAAAAACCCATTCTTGTTCCGCTACATGGTCATGCCCCTCTGTTGAGAAATGGTGACGTACAGTGTGTTCTCATTTACACTGACCTTGTCAATCCCTCTAGGTATGCAGGGAAAAATGTAAATATTCTTGATGCCTTTTCGCTCTCCGGAGGTCTAACAAAAGGCGTGCATCCAACTATATATAAGTCCCTTAAATCCAAAGTAATTGATTCGATTTCTATTAAACTCACAGATCAAAAAGGTCGTCCTATGCATTTCGAAGAAGGATACCCTGTTACATGTTTACTTCATATCCGATCGCGTTGAATCTTTGAGTACATTTTGCTGTATTAATAGGAATGTTGTCCATTTGAAAAAAACAGTCTCCTCGCCGCCACCATGCGGGTTACATTCATCCCTCCTTCCGTAGCAGAATATCATACCCTGTTTTCGAATGGCAAACAGATATCATCCCGAGGGAGTGGTATTGATGATATAGTCACACTTTCTTATGAACCAAGCTATCACAGAGGCGGGGGTTTATTCTCGGTTTTAGCAGGACTCGCTAACAGAGCTTTCCCTTTCCTAGTGAAAAATGTCATTGTGCCTTCAGCTCGAACATTTGGAAACAACGTTCTAGATGATATTTCACAGGGAAGCAACTTGAGAAGCTCTATAAAAAAGCATGTAATTAATTCCTTAAAGCAAGCTGCAATGAAATTGACTAGAGGAAGCGGGAAAAAGAAAGTCAAGCGAGTCGGGAGGAAAAGGTGTCATAAAAAGGACATCTTTACCGAGTTGTAATCATTGTTGAACTAAGAGCAGTATGGCGAGCATCACCAGCGCGGTTGGTGTCGGGAACCCGCGTTCTCCCCTGGGGCAATATGCCGCCGGTGTCAGTGAATTGTTTCCCCGCCCTAACAAAATGAAATTATTGGAAACAACGATTGCCTCCCGTTATGATGCTGATGTTTTACCTACTAACCTCGGATTCAATATGAAATTATCCGATAGATATATAGAATTTCTCATTCCTGGAACACTTGGCAGTTTTATTGATTTGGGGAAATTGGTGTTGCACACCTCTTTACGCTTAACTAAGCCAGACAATACTACTCCTCTCGAAGACGCTCAACACGTTGAATTTGCAAATAATACCGCGCACAGCCTATTCAAATCAGTGCAATGTTTTTTGGGAGATGTAGCTGTTGACAATAATGTACTTTATGGGTACACGTCATACGTTAAAATGCTGAATACTTTGTCGCCCAACAAATTGAATACAATTGGAGCCAATGCTAATATTACCATCCCAGAGAACGGTTTTATTTCCAAAGTAACAGCAGAATACTTTGACAATGCCAGCGCGCAACACAAGACCATTATGAAGCGGGTTAAGACTCACGGTATACAACTCTGTACCCCGCTTCTTCTGGATATAAGTTCTTTAGACAGTTACTTGCTCGATGGTATTTCGATTAGACTCAGAATGGAACTATCTAGTAATGCATGGCTGCTAAATTCTCCAACTGGCGATAACATTCGTCTGCATATAGATTCAGCCAAGCTGCTTTATACGCGACTGTTTCCTTATCCTAATGCACTTCATGCTTTGAACGCGTCTCTCGCCACAGGAAATCTTTTGAAATCGACATTTACCAAAACCCTCTTGAAAACCTATGTGCTAGCCAAAGACCAAACCTCAGGAACGTATGATCAACCGTGGGGTGATGTTATTCCGGAAAAACTCTCGCTTATTATAACGAGCATGGAAGCTCATTCTGGCGACTATACGCTAAATCCATTGTATTTGAGCCATGGCGATATAAGTCAAATAAGCTTAAGTGTTAATGGTAGAACCATGTATAATATTCCTAGTAAATTCCCTCATGACTATGCTGAGCTCTACCATCGTACTTTGGATGCACTTGGTTTTCACAAAGACCATTTAATCGGAAAGGATATTTTCGGCAAGGGGGCAATGATTTGCACATTTGATTTGCGTGCTGAAAACTTGAATGATAATTTGCCCGTTGAAATGAATGGGGGGCTTAGACTTAGCTTGAATCTAAGCAAGGGAGAAAACGAGAACCGTCTGTTGATACTGTTTGGCGAAACAGTGGGTATAATAACAGTTAATTCTGAAAGACGGCTGCAGTGTGATGTGCGCGCTTGAAGCGGCTGTGCGATGAACAACATGGAGATTGAAAGAGGATTGAGGGGCACATAGGAAAGCAAGCCTTGTTTTTAGGCGTGTTATTGGCAGACGAGGTAAACTCTATACCTCGATATAGAAAACCTATAGTGTGCATCGTCAATACGCTACCAAGTTATTCTAAAAGAGAAATGGGACACTGGATTTGTCTGTACTATGAACCGGGCATGGCAGTGTTCCTAGATAGTTATGCTCTCGATCCAAAATTATACTCTGATCATTTCAAATATATTGATTACCCCGGGCTCAGTATGTATAAAAATGCATTTCGACTTCAAAGCACGCGAAGCGATGTGTGCCATGTACTTTGCCTACAATGTTTCGCACTTGGGTGTAAGAGAAACTCTTGAAAAAATATGTATGGAGTTTTCCAAGACCGAATATTCGAGGAATGATGAACACGTGATGCGATTCGCTTACAGCAAGTTTATAATGCCCGTATGTCATCAAACATTTAACACGTGTTCATAAAAAGTAAGTATTGACTTATTGATTTTTTCATATTGAATTGTATTACATTCCATGAAACTATTCTAAGCATAAATAATTTTCTAGTTCCTTTATCGGGGGGTGGGGTGGTTGTATACCATGCTTAAATCAGAGGTCTGGCTCCACTCACAGGTCCTCACTCGTCACCGCCACTACCCCGTGCAGCCCCCGCCCCGCCCCGCCCCGCCCCGCCCAGTCCCGGGCCCCGAGCAATCCTGTCGCATCCTGTCGCCGCACCTCTCGCTACCGCCGCCGCCGCCGCCGCCCGCCTGATTTGGCGGGCAGTCTTTATGCATGAGCCGGATCGAAACATAAAAGCGTTTTATTCATGTTTCCACAAATCGAATAAATTTTAAGACAATTATTGTGTTTTTTCATCCGTTTCTTTTTTTTTTTTGATAAAGGTCATATAAACAAGTCAAACAAACTCAATGTTTATTGGAATTTGGTCAAATTATGATTCAGATTCATCATGTGCAATTTTATAATATCATAGGCTCCAACATTAGTCCTATATACAGAATATATTTACATATATTTTATATTTAACATAAAATAGCAGGCAAATTCTTACACTATAAACAGTATATACAACATTCACACCAGTCCTATCTTATAAACAGCTACAATTTATTCTGAAAAGTCTTTATCTACTAGCATATATTCAAGGGGGATGATGAGAGCATTTGATTTATTTCTTCCTGTTCCGGCTTGCATTAACATGTCATCATCCGCCTCTACCCTTTTTATCAAGGGAAAATATTGCTCGACCAGCACATCCCGTTCTCCCCACAATTCATAGGTTTCTTCTTCTAGTTCTCCCATTTCACCGATCTCTTGCCCACCCATTACCTCAGCTAGTCTCGCTTCTGTTATGCCTCTTTCATCGCCTTCCTCCAAATTTTCTTCGTTTGACAGTGTCATGATCTGTGCTACCTCCTCCTCCTGCTCTTCCTCCTCTATCCCTATATAATTATCGGGATGACCGTAAGATCGCGACTCCAAGGTGCTAATGTAGTATCTTTTGTCCTCAACTACAGATATCCCTCTCTTGGGATATTTTACTGTACTCATTCGTCCATTGCGCACTGTGAATCCCTGATAGTCAAGGTAAATGTTTGCTTCTGGAATAGGGCGTCTTTGTATCGCTGATGAGCAATTTTCTTCTTTATGAACTTTGGAACGCCCTTAGCTGAACTCAACCGGTCACCGTCTGCCAAGAGGATGGAGCAGCACTTTGGTTTTACACCTACAAATTCTGAGATGGTTCTTTCCCTCACTTCAGACTTGAGAAATCCAAGCTTTCCTTTGTTGTCTGTGTTGTACAAGGAATGTGAGGGGCTAAAGTTACTTGTGTCTATATAGCTTTTGAAGGGTTCCTGCGAGTACTCTGTTAATAGATCAGGAGTTTCAATTTCTGTTATTAAGGAATCAGTGTCGCAATACACTAGTTTCGCCCGATCTCCGTAATGAGCCTTCAACACATTGTAATAGAAATCATATAGTCGCAGCTTGGACAGCTCTAGGATGTAGTAGCCAATGTAGTTTGGATGATTCACCCGTGAATATTTCCTATGGCGAGTTACAACTACATGACCATCATTGAGAGGTACAACGCGTTTAAAGTAAGGACTTCAGGCCAGCTTCAAAACTTTTCGCGGTTGGTGACAATATCTATGTCTTCACTATATTTGGCCACGTTCATCAGGAATCGACCAAAATGCTGTTTGAAATACACTTGATTGCATTTTTCTTGATAGGGCAAGTAGCACTTTGCGGGCTTCTATGTTATCCTGAATGAAGTCCGCAAGAAAGTGCTTTGCTTAAACAATATAAATAGCATGCACTTTTTTAACAACCAGGCCTAGTCGAATAAGTAGTTTAAGGAGGGGCAGAGCAAATAGCATTTTCTCCTGAGCAGCATGTGTTCCAATCAGTTTTATGTTCTTACACGGTGCTGGACGGTTTTCTTCTTCATACCATTCGCGTGTGACTGACGATATATCTCTGTTGGTGATATTGTGTCTTCTGATGATCAGTGGGAGGTCATCCGTTTTCTCAACGACTTCACGTGAGACAGCCTCAGTATCGCACAGAATGAGATATCCAAAATCGCCATCGGTTGCTTGATTGACCAAGCCCCCGCTCAAAAACGACTGCATTTCTGTCTCATCTAGTTTTCTCATATCCCCACATGGCAACTTCTCTTGCATTACAGTGGGATAAAGACTGTTGAAGTCAAGATATGAAAGGAAAGTGCTTCTATCATGTTTTGGATTAAACTGAGGGTTCGTGTAGATGTTATTGGCGCGTACAAAACGACGCACAACACTTGTGTAGCCCCACGCACATTTGTTTGAATGCAATGATATATGTCTGGGCTACTAAGCACCTCTAATTCCTGCTGTGTTTTTAGCAGAAAGGAGTCATAGGCAAATCCTGGCAGGCTAACATAATTTACAATATCCAACCTCCACTGGGTTTTCAAAATACCTCTCCACTCTAGGAAGACATCACATAGAAGACCAACATCCACTTTTACATAAAGCAACAAATAGTCCTTCAGGCTCTGACACCCAGCTACTTTCCAAACATTCTGAGCATGTTTATAATCACTTTCGGAAAGTTCTGCTTCTTGAAGCGAATTGAAAAATCTTCGCGGGATGGAAGACGTGTCTCAGAAAGTCGTTCCATCGAATCCATATAGTCATAACAAAACACCTGCTTCCCTTGATCAATAATGGCAACGCAGGTGCTGGCACATCTTTCAACATCTGTTGTGTGCATATGGGTTCGTTCCATTACTGATGAATTGGTTCGCTAAAGCCGCGAGCGAACCAGACATAAAACATACGAGTCAATAAATCTCAAGTCATTTATGATGACTTCATGGTATTTTGTGAACTGAACGTTTTGGTCTTAGTTTGATTTTCAAGTCAGGTATCGTTAATTCACGCAGGATTAACGACATGTCATAATTAGCATTATGTGCAATGAGAGTGAGCTGCAATTTGTGATTTTCATTTGGAGGTTGCATCTATTACAATAAGCTCCAATGTAATTGTTTCCTGATTTTCATGGTCATGATGTTTTACTCCTTTACCTTTTAAAACCCTGTTTGCAGAAGACAGTGAGTTTGCTCATTGTGACGTGTCGTATCTTCATCGGTCATGTTGATTTTATTGTAGCCTTTAGAAAATTTCAACTTTTCCAGGCACACTGCATTGTATGAATAAAATGGTTTACAGCATTACTTCCACAATAGGATCCGCTTTGTACTGTTTCTCCGTTTCTATTCACTATAGTATGAAAGCATACGCTATGGCAAAATGATGTCTCTTTACACATCCAGACACATTCGAAGAAGGCTGTACGAGAATACTCTCAAAGTCATAGAATGCTAAATAAGATGGCTCATATGCCTTAGCATGATTAATAAATTTCTGATAGAACCCGCGGGTGGAATCTTAGTCTTGCTTGATCATCGTTGGGCAAATTAGCACATGTTCAGCAGCATTCCACAGATGTTCCTTCTCCTGGTCCTTCCTTCTGTCTCTCTCAGTATGAAGCTACAGGTCTTCCTTCTCCTGTAATTCCTTCCCTTCTGTCTCTCTCCAGCCTTGCCAATACAGATGTTCCCTTCTATAATTCCCTTCCCTTCTGTCTCTCTCCGGCATATGACCACAGATGTTCCTTCTCCTAATTCCTTCCTTCTGTCTCTCTCGGCATATGACCACAGATGTTTCCTTCCTATAATTCCCTTCCCCTTCTGTCTCTCTCAGCATATGACTACAGATGTTCCTTCTCCTATAATTCCTTCCCCTTCTGTCTCTCTGGCATATGACCACAGATGTTCCCTTCTCTATAATTCCTTCCCCTCCTGCTCTCTCCAGCATATGATACAGATGTTCCCTTCTCCTATAATTCCTTCCCCTTCTGTCTCTCTCCAGCATATACAGATATTCCCTTCTCCTATAATTCCTTCCCTCTGTCTCTTGCTGGCATATGACCACAGATGTTCCTTCTCCTATAATTCCTTCCTTCTGTCTCTCTGGCATATGACCACAGATGTTCCTTCTAATTCCTTCCTCCTGTCTCTCTCCGGCATATGACCATAGATGTTCCTTCATCCTAATTCCTTCAACTTCTGTCTCATCTCTAGCATATGACCACAGTCAATGTTCCCTTCTCTATAATTCCTTCCCCTCCACCAATGTCTCTCTCCGGCATGTGACCACAGATGTTTCCTTCTCCTATAATTCCTTCCCTTCTGTCTCTCTCCGGCATACAATGATACAGATGTTCCTTCTCCTATAATTCCTTCCCTTCTGTCTCTCTCTGGCATATGACCACAGATGTTCCTTCTCCTATAATTCCTTCCCTTCTGTCTCTCTGGCATATGACCACAGATGTTCCCTTCTCCTATAATTCCTTCCCCTTCTGTCTCTCTCCAGCATATGACCACAGATGTTCCCTTCTCCTATAATTCCTTCCCCTTCTGTCTCTCTCCGGCATATGACCACAGATGTTCCCTTCTCCTATAATTCCTTCCCCTTCTGTCTCTTTGCTCCATATGACCACAGATGTTCCTTCTCCTATAATTCCTTCCCTCCTGTCTCTCTCCGGCATATGACCACAGATGTTTCCCTTCTCCTATAATTCCTTCCCCTCCTGTCTCTCTCCAGCATATGACCACAGATGTTCCCTTCTCCTATAATTCCTTCCCCTCCTGTCTCTCTCCGGCATATGACCACGGATGTCACTAAACCAAACTTTCCTTCCACCCATGAAAACCTAGTTAACTTTGTCTGTGTAAACAGTGGTAATGGGAGCCCAATATGTTGAAGAAGATGCAGTCATCCTGGAGGTAGTTTTAAAATGTTTCTGCACCTTGAACAGTTACATGGATACCTTGTGACTATTCTCTGTGGCGGCCTCGGGAAGCAATGCCAGGAAAATGATTATTATATTGGTAAAGATAGGAGTGTTTGTAAATATTTGACCCTGTGTCTCGGCAAGGCTCTGACCCTGCCCCCTGTGTTGACCCTCTGGTGGTAGTGACTTTGTGGAAGGAAGGAAGGAAGGAAGGGTTGAAAGTTTAAAGGAATTTATTATTATATGTAAAATGCATCTTCAGGTTGACACAAATACTAATTCTTACTTATATTATAGATGGAAGAGGAAGAGGAAGAGGAAGATAGAAGAGGAGGAGGAGGAGGACACAGGAATTTCTTGGTGAGTGTTATTTTATTTCTTTGTTCCATTTATCAATATTTTTCTTTGTTTCCTCTTTTTCTTATCTTCATTTTCTTTACAAAGGAAGGAACAAAGGAGAGAGAGAGAGAGAGAGAGAGAGAGAGAGAGAGAGAGAGAGAGAGAGAGAGAGAGAGAGAGAGAGAAGAAGGGGAGGAGGAAAGGAAGAAGAGGGAGGAAGGAAGGAAGGAAGAGAGGGAGGAAGGAAGGAAAGAGTGAGATGGAAGGAAGAAAGAGATGTGAGGAAGGAAGGAAGGAAAGAGGAAAGGAAGGAAGGAAGGAAGGAGGAAGGAAGGAAGGAAGGAAAGAAGGAAGGAAAGGAGGGAGGTAAGGATCGAAGGAAGAAAAATGTGAGGGAAGGAAGGAATGAAGGAAGAGAGGAGGAAGAAGGAAGGAAGGAAGGGAGGAAGGAGAAGATAGGGAAGGCAGGAAGGAAAAGAGGGAGAGGAAAGAAGGAAGGAGGAAGGAGGAAAGGAGGGAGGTAAGGATTGAAGGAAGAAAGAGATGTGAGGGAAGGAATGAAGGAAAGAGAGGGAGAGGAAAGAAGGAAAAAAGGAAGGAAGGGAGGGAAGGAGAAAGATAGGAAGGAATGAAGGAAAGAGAGGGAGAGGAAAGAAGGAAGGAAGGAAGGGAGGGAAGGAGAAAGATAGGAAGGAAGGAAGGAAGGAAGGAAAGGAGGGAGGTAAGGATTGAAGGAAGAAAGAGATGTGAGGGAAGGAAGGAAGGAAGGAAAGAGAGGGAGAGGAAAGAAGGAAGGAAGGAAGGGAGGGAAGGAGAAAGATAGGAAGGAAGGAAAGGAGGGAGGTAAGGATTGAAGGAAGAAAGAGATGTGAGGGAAGGAAGGAAGGAAGGAAGGGAGGGAGGGAGGTAAGGATCGAAGGAAGAAAGAGGTGTGAGGGAAGGAAGGAATGAAGGAAAGAGAGAGGAAAAGAAGGAAGGAAGGAAGGAGGGAAGGAGGAAAGATAGGAAGGAAGGAAGGAAGGAAGGAAGGAAGGAAAGAGGGAGAGGAAAGAAGGAAGGAAGGAAGGGAGGGAAGGAGAAAGATAGGAAGGAAGGAAGGAAGGAAGGAAAAGAGGGAGAGGAAAGAAGGAAGGAAGGAAGGAAGGAGGGAAGGAGAAAGAAGGAGGAAGGAAGGAAGGAAAAGAGGGAGAGGAAAGAAGGAAGGAAGGAAAGGAGGGAAGGAGAAAGAGGGAAGGAAGGAAGGAAAAGAGGGAGAGGAAGAAGGAAGGAAAGGAGGGAAGGAGAAAGATAGGAAGGAAGGAAGGAAAAGAGGAGAGGAAAGAAGGAAGGAAGGAGGGAGGAGAAAGATAGGAAGGAAGGAAGGAAGGAAGGAAAAGGGAGAGGAAGAAGGAAGGAAGGAAAGGAGGGAAGGAGAAAGATAGGAAGGAAGGAAGGAAGGAAGGAGAAAGAGGGAGAGGAAAGAAGGAAGGAAGGAAGGAGGGAAGGAGAAAGATAGGAAGGAAGGAAGAAGGAAGGAAGGGAAGGAGGAAGGAAGGAAAGAGGGAGAGGAAGAAGGAAGGAAGGAAGGAGGAAGGAGAAAGATAGGAAGGAAGGAAGGAAGTAAGCAAACAGAGGGAGAGGAAAGAAGGAAGGAAAGGAGGGAAGGAGACAGATAGGAAGGAAGGAAGGAAGGAAGGAAAAAGAGGGAGAGGAAAGAAGGAAGGAAGGAAAAAGGAGGGAAGGAGAAAGATAGGAAGGAAGGAAGGAAGGAAGGAAAAAGAGGGAGAGGAAAAGAAGGAAGGAAGGAAGGAGGGAAGGAGAAAGATAGGGAAGGAAGGAAAGGAAGAAGAGGGAGAGGAAAGAAGGAAGGAAGGAAGGGAGGGAAGGAGAAAATGGGAAGGAAGGAAGGAAGGAAGGAAGAGGGAGAGGAAGAAGGAAGGAAGGAAGGAGGGAAGGAGAAAGATAGGAAGGAAGGAAGGAAGGAAGGAAGAGGAGAGGAAGAAGGAAGGAAGGAAGGAGGGAAGGAGAAAGATGGGAAGGAAGGAAGGAAGGAAGGAAAAAGGGGAGAGGAAAGAAGGAAGGAAGGAAGGAAGGGAGGAAGGAGAGAGAGAGAGGAAGGAAGGAATTAGAGAAAGAGAGGAAAGAAGGAAGGAAGGAAGGGAGGAAGGAGAGCGAGAGAGGAAAGAAGGAAGGAAGAGAGGAAGGAGAGGAAAGAAGGAAGGAAAGAAGGAATGAAGGAGAAAGATGGGAAGGAAGGAAGGAAAAGAGGGAGAGGAAAGAAGGAAGGAAGGAAGGAGGAAGGAGAAAGATAGGAAGGAAGGAAGGAAGGAAGGAAAAAGAGGAAGGAAGGAAAGGAAGGAAGGAGAAAGATGGAAGGAAGGAAGGAAGGAAGGAAAAGAGGGAGAGGAAAGAAGGAAGGAAGGAAGGAGGGAAGGAGAAAGATAGGAAGGAAGGAAGGAAAAGAGGGAGAGGAAAGAAGAAGGAAGGAAGGGAAGGAAGGAGAAAGATAGGAAGGAAGGAAGGAAGGAAGGAAAAAGAGGGAGAGGAAAGAAGGAAGGAAGGAAGGAAGGGAAGGGAAAGGAAGGAAGGAAGGAAGGAAGGAAAAAGGGGAGAGGAAAGAAGGAAGGAAGGAAGGAGGAAGGAGAAAGATGGGAAGGAAGGAAGGAAGGAAAGAGGAGAGGAAAGAAGGAAGGAAGGAAAGGAGGAAGGAGAAAGATAGGAAGGAAGGATGGAAAAAGAGGGAGAGGAAAGAAGGAAGGAAGGAAAGGAGGGAAGGAGAAAGATAGGAAGGAAGGAAGGAAGGAAGGAAAAAGAGGGAGAGGAAAGAAGGAAGGAAGGAAAGGAGGGAAGGAGAAAGATAGGAAGGAAGGAAGGAAGGAAGGGAAGGAGATAGATAGGAAGGAAGGAAGGAAGGAAAAAAAGGGAGAGGAAGAAGGAAGGAAGGAAAGGAAGGAAGGAAGGAAGGAAGGAAGGAAGGAAGGAAAAAGAGGGAGAGGAAAGAAGGAAGGAAGGAAAGGAGGGAAGGATAGATAGGAAGGAAGGAAGGAAGGAAAAAGAGGGAGAGGAAAGAAGGAAGGAAGGAAAGGAGGGAAGGAGAAAGATAGGAAGGAAGGAAGGAAAAAGAGGGAGAGGAAAGAAGGAAGGAAGGAAAGGAGGGAAGGAGAAAGATAGGAAGGAAGGAAGGAAGGAAGGAAAAAGAGGGAGAGGAAAGAAGGAAGGAAGGAAAGGAGGGAAGGAGATAGATAAGAAGGAAGAGAGTATATATATTTGCCAAGGCTTTCCTTGGAGTTGTGGGCATTTCCATGGGTAGTTTCATGACCCTGGTGGTAGTGTGACCCTTCCTCTGTACCATAACCCTGAGAAACACATTTGACAAGGCTTTCCTAGGAGTTGTGGGCAATTCCAGTAGTTTTTGAGCCTGGTGGTAGTGTGACCCTTCCTCTGTACCATGACCCTAAGAAACACACATTCGACATTGCTTTTGAGGGAGCTGTGGTCATTTCCATGGGTAGTTTTGTGACCCTTGTGGTAGTGTGACCTTTCCTTTGTACCATGACACTAAGAAACACATTTGACATGGCTTTTGAGGGAGTTGTGGGCATTTCCAGGGCTAGTTTTGTGACCCTGGTGGTAGTGTGACCCTTCCTCTGTACTGTGAACCTAAGAAACACTCATTTGACATGGCTTTTGAGGGAGCTGTGGGCATTTCCAGGGGTAGTTTTGTGGCCCTGGTGGTGTGACCCTCTGTACTGTGAACCTAAGAAACACACATTTGACATGGCTTTTGAGGGAGCTGTGGGCATTTCAGGGTAGTTTGTGGCCCTGGTGGTAGTGTGACCTTCTTCTGTACTGTGAACCTAAGAACACACATTTGATCAGGCTCTCATAGGAGTTGTGGGCATTTCAGGGTAGTTTTGTGACCCTGGTGGTAGTGTGACCCTTCCTCTTTACCATGAACCTAAGAAACACACATTTGACATGGCTTTTGAGGGAGTTGTGGGAGGCATTTCTTGTGCAATTTTCTATATTCTGGTGTTGTCAGCGTAAGGCAGCTGGACTAGTCAGGCAGAGAGAGCAGTGGTAGCAGTGTGAGGTGGTAGTGCGATGGTTGGCTGTGTTCTGTGGATGGTAGCGGATGGTACACTGAGGACTGATGCCTAGGAAACTGAGCAGATGTAGCCACAGGTCGGATTCACACTGGGCTGCCTAACTCCTATGAAAGCCTTGGCAAATATGTGTTCTCAGGTTCACGGTACAGGAATGGTCACACTACCACCAGGGTCATAAACTACCCCTGAAATGCCCTAAACTCCTTTGAAAAGCTCAAATGAAAAGCAAATGTGTGTTTTTAGGTTCATAGTACAGAGGAAGGGTCACACTCACCCACCAGGAGCATAAGACCACCCCCAAGCCAAACTCCAACTCCTTGAAGGCTTGTCAAATGTGTGTTTTAGGTTCATGGTACTGAGGAAGGGTCACATTACCACTAGGGTGATAAAACTACCCCCTGAAAATGCCCCAAACTCCCTTGAAAGCCTTGTCAAATGTGTGTTTCTCTAGGTTCAAGGTACAGAAGAATGGTCACACTACCACCAGGGTCATAAACTCTACCCCTGAAAACTCCTACAAAAAGCTTTGCCAATGTGTCTTAAGGTTCATGGTACAGAGGAAGGGTCACATTACCACTAGGGTCATAAAACCCCTTGAAAAATGCCCCAAACCCCTTGAAAGCTTTGCCAAATGTGTGTCTTAAGGTTCATGGTACAGAGGAAGGGTCACATTACCACTAGGGTCATAAAACTACCCCTGGAAATACCCAAAACTCCTACAAAAGCTTTGCCAAATGTGTGTTTCTTTAGGTTCATGGTACAGAGGAAGGGTCACACTACTACTAGGGTCATAAAACTACCCCTGAAATGCCCCAAACTCCTATGAAAGCCTTGCCAAATATGTTTTTTTAGGTTCATGGTACAGAGGAAGGGTCAAACTACCACCAGGGTCATAAAACTACCCCCTGGAAATGCCCTAAACTCCCTTGAAAGCCTTGTCAAATGTGTGTTTCTCTAGGTTCAAGGTACAGAAGAATGGTCACACTACCACTAGGGCCATAAAACTACCCCTGGAGATGACCAAAACTCTTACGAAAGCTTTGCCAAATGTGTGTGTCTTTATGTTCATGGTACAGAGGAAGGGTCAAACTACCACCAGTGTCTTATAACTATCCCTGGACATACCCTACACACTCGCCACTCCATTCACTCACCTAGAGGGTACTTTCATGAGTCCAAAGTAATGTCCAGCACTTTATAGTTCTTATCAAAAGTTAGCCTGTTCTCACGCCAAGCATCTTTCACTCTCCTTAAACATGATATTATTGTACCGTGTGGGACCCAGCCTCCTGGTACTGAAGGGAAGTGTGCTGTATAGTTACGTATATGCGGTTACAGGTATGCGGTACCTAACATTGGGACCTGTTTGGGTGAGCTACGAGTGCTGATCTTTACTCTCTATCTCCAGAGTCTGTGTAGTCCACTGTAAGTCAGATTATACTGCTTACTGTACCAGGAATGACCTTCTGAATAAAGCCTGTATTCTTGAACTTCATGACACCGCAGTTTGCTTGTTTGAAAAGCTGTTATGACTGTTTCCCAAAGCCACAGAGAAGGCTAACCGGGTTTTCATGGGTGGTTTAACCGTTCATGGTGCAGAGGGAGTGTAACCCTTCTACTGTACCAAGAACCTCAAACATTGTATTGGTTGTAATAGTGTCGTATTCAAAAACATTTTGTCCCCTGAGTGAGGTCAACTGACAGGGCTTTCATAGGAGTTTTGGGCATTTCCAGGGGTAGTTTTATGACCCTAGTTGTAGCAAGACCTTTCCTCTTTACCATGAACCTATAAAACAAGTCAAAAGAACCCAATTAATCTCCTTTACGGCCTTTGGAAGTAGCTGATGTGAGGAGCGGAAATGTCCGAGGCTCACATTCTTGAAAAAGCCATCCCGAGAGACTTGTATTTAAGGCTTCCGTAGGAGGTTTGGGCATTTCCAGGGGTAGTTTTATGACCCTGGTGATAGATTAACCCTTCCTATGTACCATGAACCTTCAAAACCACTCAATTAGAACCCGATTGATCTCCTTTTTGGCATCTGACAGTCACATTCTTAAAATATTGTTCCAAGCGCACATTTGACAGGCTTTTGTAGGAGTTGTGAGAATTTCCAGGGGCAGTTTGATGACCCAGGTGGTAGTTTTAACTTTCTCCTTACCATGAATCTTAAAACAAGACTCGTGAGACCTTGATTGATCTCCTTATTGACCTTTGCAAGTAGCTGACGTGAGGGGCGGAAGGGTCTGCTTCATAGATCTTAGGAAGGGAAGTTTGAGACGTACCTTGAATCAGCTCCTTGACGACAGTAGACTCCACGGCTGGCGTTCCTTCCTCCTTGTCTTCCTCAAATTCCAGACTTTCCTCCTCTGTGATGTACCTTTCTCTCTCTCTCTCTCTCAGTTCTAATCATTCCTTCTTTATTTAGTTTTATTTATATATATATCATCATCATCTGTTTTACTTCCCTTTACTTACCGTAATCTCTCTCTTCTCCGCCTCCTCCTCCTCTCATACGTACATCCTTCTCGGTAAATCCTTTTCACTGTATCGCATATATAGAGTTCCATTATTTGCTTGTTTCCTTTCCTCCTCATCTCTTAACGTATAAACGAGGCTTACGGCAGAGAAATCCTAAGGCACGATGACCTATTGTTACGTATATTAGAGTACGGTAACACACTGAGAACAGATTACGAGACTTCCAGCCCTCTGTACATTCTATACAAGGTTTATTTTCCCTTGCAAGTTACTATATCTTGTTCTTCCTTTCCCCCCTTGCTAACTAGAACATAATTATTGTTATATTGCTCGTCATGATGTACGTTACAAGGGAAAGTGACCCTCCGTCTGCCCCATAAAAGTTGAGCTTCCATTTTGATTCGTCCCTTGTTCATCCTTGGAGGGGTAGTCTGTCTTTCCCAGTGCAAATTAGAGTTAAATTGCTATGTTATGATACTAATTGCGTACAATTTACACAAGGGTCGCCATTCCTAATGTCACCTCACTTCTCTGCCGTACGCCTCAAATATTTTAGTCTGTGATATGTTATCTGCTTTCTCTTTGTCTAAGGTATTATGTCATAGTAATAATCTCATGTCTGATTTTCTTCTTGGTTGTATATCTAAGGTCTCGTCTTCCTCGTCTTTGAGTTCTCATCTTTTAGAGTACTTGTTTCCACGTCTTTTATTTCATATGTTCTTATTGTCGCTTAATTTCCATTGCTTTTTCAATGACTTTTGAGCTCTTTATGTATACAATCTCTCCTCTTGTTAGTTCCCTTCGTTGTCTTCTCTTATATCTTGTTTCCAATTCATATATAATTCTTTTTATATTATAAGTTTTTTTTTCTGTATGAAAATTAGTTCCTCCCTTTAATATATATAGAATTAGCTTTTAAAAAAGATCAAAGCAATTAGATATATCAGCTTACAGCTCAAAAACATCTTGAAAAGTAGCCTGAAAAATGTACTTAAGTCAATTATACCTAAAAAAGTGTCCAGGGATTAGCTAAATGGGTTTGGGGCAAGATAAAGTCATAGGTGTAGCCTTTAACTTTATTTATAAGACTTCATAGTACAGATACAGTTCACATCTTCTGTGACTGGCTTACAGAACAGGTAGAAAAGTACAAGTCATCAGAGTTGACTAACACGACTTCCTTCCCTCGGCAGAATTGAATGGCTGGCGTCTCGGTCTGCCTGCCTGCGGGACACCGCACACTCTGGAAGAAGAAAGAACACCAAGATGTCAAGTTCCTGCATAATCAGCCTCTTAGTGAAGGAAATGTGCTCTATTTATTTAATAAATGACTGACAAAAAAATAATTTTGTATTTATTTTAGAAAAATTATATGGCTCACTTTTTGCATATGTTGAAATACTATGCAAAATAATATATATATATATATATATATATATATATATATATATATATATATATATATATATATATATATATATATATATATATATATACTATGCAATAAGTATATCCTGCAATAAGTTGTATAAATATGCCTAAATATATATATATATATATATATATATATATATATATATATATATATATATATATATATATATATATATATATATATTGCAATACTATGCAATAAGTATATCCTGCAATAAGTTACAATAAATATGCCCTAATATAGATACATATATATATATATATATATATATATATATATATATATATATATATATATATATATATATATATATATATATATATATATATATATATATATATATATATATATATATAATACTATGCAATAAGTATATCATGCAATACGTTAGCAATAAATATGCCCTAAATATAAATATATATATATATATATATATATATATATATATATATATATATATATATATATATATATATATATATATATATATATATATTATATAAGTATATCAAGTAATAATTAATATAAATATATATATATATATATATATATATATATATATATATATATATATATATATATATATATATATATATATATATATATATATAATATAACATATCAATATAATTGTATGTAAAATTTTTATAGTTCTTAACAAAACCTATTGAAAGAGGAGATGAGTAAAAGATGAGTCAAAATGAGGGAGAAAATGAGTTAAAAGTAGAATCAAAACAAGGAAAAGTTGAGAGGAGGAGCTTGGAGAGAGAGCAGAAGAGAGGAGTGGTAATGAGAGGAGCGTAGACGTATAAACAATTACCAAAACGCCAAATGAAATTAAACAAATGTCGGCAAGAGAAGCCTGAACAACACACAGAAAGAGAACAGAGGTGAAATCTGTGACAGCCGAAGCAAATTTTACATAAACTACAAGACGTCCAGCTAAGATAGGCATAAGAGACCTTGTATATGGTAAAAAGCAAGGGGTTGGGAGTCTTATAAGTGTTCTGGGGGAAGGAATCCAACCCTAATATACTCGAGAACAGGTCACTTAAACCCGATCTTGGCTGGAAGTCTCGTATATTACGCACTGAGGAGGAACAGAATGACAGAAATAACATGGAATGATATACAGACAAAATAATCATTAAGAAAGACACTGAGGTACAACACCTATACGTATAGAAACGATGGAGAAATCTAACAAAACGCATCAAAATCTGAGAAGCCGAAGCCAACATTACAAAAACTGCCCAGCGTCCAGCCGAGATGGGCATGTGGGACATTGTATATGTTATAAGCAAGGGTCGGGAGTCTTGCAATGTGTTCTGGGAGGAAAACTGATCCAACCCTTAATTTACTGAAGTAAAGGTCACTTAAACCCTCTCGGCAGGACGCCTCGTATATAAACATTACGCACTGGCTCGTATGTAGAAAGGGGATTTATTGAGGAGAGAGATTTATTGAGGAGAGAGAGAGAGGAGATTTATTGAGGAGAGAGAGAGAGAGAGAGATGATTTATTGAGAAGGGAGAGGATTTATTGAGAGAGAGAGAGATTTATTGAGGAGAGAGAGTATTTATTGAGGAGAGAGAAAAAGAGGATTTTTTGTGGAGAGAGAGAGAGAGAGAGAGAGAGAGAGAGAGAAAGAGAGATTTATTGAGAGAGAGAAAGATTTATTGAGGAGAGAGAGGAGATTTATTGAGAGAGAGAGGAGATTTATTGAGAGAGGATTTATTGAGGAGAGAGAGAGGAGATTTATTGAGGAGAGAGAGAGGATTTATTGAGGAGAGAGAGAGGATTTATTGAGGAGAGAGAGAGAGAGAGAGAGAGAGAGAGAGAGAGAGAGAGGATGAACAAAATGCTATATGATAGACAAGAACATTTATATAATCTTAATTACCAGGCACACCACGAGGCACTCAACAGGAGAGAGGAAGTCCTCCACCTCTTCAAGCTAACCTCCACAATGGGTTAAGTAGCTCACTCCTTCAGACACTTCCCTAAGGTATAAAATCTCCTTCAACGAATGTATTTTCCTCCCTTACTGACGTACAGAATCTTCATCCTAGGAGCTGCTATAGAAAGGTTACTAAGGTAGGTATACTTAGATGCCTCACTCCTTAACATCAGATATTTCCAAAGGCCAAAAATGAGGTCAGTTAGGTCTTATTGAATGTTTTGGCAAGTTCATGGTTCAGAAGAATGGTCACACTACCACCAGGGTCATTAAACTACCCCTGGAAATGCCCCAAACTCCTCCGAAAGACTTTTCAAATATGTGTTTTTCAGGTTCATGGTACAGAAGAAGGGTCACACTACCACCAGGGTCATTAAACTACCCCTGGAAATGCGCAAAACTCATCCGAAAGCCTTCTCAAATGTGCATTTCTTCTGATCATGGTACAGAAGTCACATTACCAGAAGGGTCATTAAACTACCCCTGGAAATGCCCCAGACTCCTCCGAAAGCCTTGCCATGTATGTGCTGCTGGGTGCAATACAGGCTTAGTCCTCACGCAGGAGCCCAGCCAATGCGAGACTAGACTAGCCGTGCCGTGTGAGGTCAGAGCGTCAAAATACAGTTAACCCGGTATCAGCGACGGGCCAATTTTATGGCTTTACCGTGTAGCAGCGACGGGCCAAATTTTTGCCATGACATAAACCCCCTAAAATAGATGATACATAAGGTCGCATTATAAGACATATATTTGACAAGGCTTTCCTCGGAGTTGTGGGTATATCCAGGAGAAGCTATGACCCTGTAGTTTTATGACCCTGGTGGTAGTAACCATTCTTCCGCACCGTGAACCTCAAGAAACACTCATTAGAACCCGACTGACCTCTTTGGCCTTTTGAAATAGCTGATGTGGAAGCAAAAGTGTCTTATGATACCGGGCATAAACTGACAAATGCGTTGGTATATATTATGAAATGGTTTGCGTGGAGTGATGATTTTTTCTCATTTTTCTCTTTGATGGAGGAGTTTTAACCTGAGACGTTTCTGGTCCCTACAGAGTTTGGGATGAATAACTCTGTAGGGACCCAAAACTTCTCGGGTTGGCCCTGTAAAACGGCCCCTAAACCGACCTTTGGAGGGACCCAAAACTTCTCGGGTTTAACTCGTAATACTTTGCACAGTCCCAACACTTATTTTTCCCTCTCATGTATTACCTATAGATAACATAGGAGAGGGAGGGAATCCAACACCCAAACAGACTATTTGAAATGGTTATACTGAAGTCGTTTGATCCTAATTCTGTCCTTTCATGGGTTTTTTCTTTATTTCCAGGGGTAGATTTGTGACCTCGATGGTAGTTTGATCCTTCCTCTGTATCGTGAACCTAAAAGTAAAGATTTGCCAAGGTTTTCGTAGGAGTTTTGAACATTTCCAGGAGCAGTTTTGTGGCCCTGGTGGTAGTGTGACCTTTCCTCTGTACCATGAACCTATAGAAACACACATTTGTCAAGGATTTCCTAGGAGTTGTGGGCATTTCCAGGGGTAGTTTTGTGGCCCTGGTGGTAGTGTGACCCTTCCTCTGTACCATGACCCTGAAGAAACACACATCTGGCAAGGCCTTCCTAGGAATTGTGGGCATTTCCAGGGGTAGTTTTATAACCCTGGTGCTGGCCTAACCCTTCTTCAGTTGCATGAACCCAAAAAACACTCATTGCAACCCAACTGATCCCCTCTTTAGCCCTTAGAAATAGCTGATGTAAGAAGCAAAACTGTCTTACTATACTGGCCAAAGACATGCCCAAGTTGGTGGCAATGCAGACCCCACAAGACCGCCACAAAGTCATCATTATCCTTGACGGTGAAGGCCTCAGTCATCGTCAAATAGCACAGCCGACTGGTGTGTCTGTCTCTAACGTATGAATGGGTCTGCAGACAACATGTGGCCACAGGCTCCACTAGTGACAGGCCTCAAAGCCTTGCAGCAGATTTTTAACAGTGTAATCACAGCAGGGGTGCATAGACTCATTATTAAATAGATACCTATCATCGTCATATATCGTATAGCTATGGTGCAGTATGTGCTTTACGTATTAATTTTGGCAGATATTATAATTCTGTATACTTTTACCGGTAATTATGGTTCTATACCACCACCTAGAGTTATCATTGACTCAATTAAATAAGGATGAGGTCAGCCCCAGCATTTAAACTGCCTGAGAATGGTCCATGTTATTAAGGATGTACCAATACCAAAATTTTTACCGATACCGATACCCCAATATTTGACCTATACTTGTGCATCAATTTTTTTATACAATAATTCCAGCAGCTAAAAGGCAATATCAAATGTTAATAAAAAAAAACACTACTCATTGTTCCCCCATAGAAGGGAAGAAAAAGGAAAGTACATTAGTACTCTTAAAATGTGCCGATACCACCCATACCGATACATCCCTACATGTTATCAAGGGTTTCTGCACCCAAGCACACACACACACACACACACTTAACATGGCTTTGGTAGGAGTTGTGGGCCTTTCCACGGCTAGTGTTTTGACCCTGGTGGGAGTCTGACAAGGCTTCTGTACCCATAACTCTAAAAACTCCTGAGAACACATTTTCCTCTTTATTGGCATTTAGTCGGAAGCGTTTCAGAATAGCGATCAATGTCCTGAGTGGAATGGCTGACAAAATAATTGCATCCACACCACAGTCTCATAATAACTGTCAATAATCTCTGTAATGCATTGAGGACCAAATGTCATTGACTCTGAGCTGAGTTAGTTAGCACCAGAATGACATCTTGCATACGAACAAGCACCCTTACGCTCAAGAATTATCAATTATTATAGTACGCTTACGTCAACAATGTATTCACAGCATATGAGCAATGCATTATCTTGTCAAGGCTCATCAGTGCACTTGTGATCCTGAGTCACTGGCACCTCTCTCCTTCACTGAGCTTGGGTACACAGGGCTAACACGTAGTTTGGAAAGTTTTGTTTAGTGGGCAGGGGACAGGGGCGTAGGGTATCAGAAAAGCCGCCTAATTTTTTCAACTCCACCCGGGAATCGAACCCGGGCTCTCTTGGTTGTGAGCCGAGTGTGCTAACCACTGCTTATCGTGTAGCAGCGACGGGCCAAATTTGTGGCTTATTGTGTAGCAGTGACGGGCCAAATTTGTGGCTTATTGTGTAGCAGCGACGGGCCAAATTTGTGGCTTTACCGTGTAGCAGCGACGGGCCAAATTTGTGCCATGATTTAAACCCCCCAAAACAGATGATACATAATCTGATCACAAATGCTTTGATATATATTATGAAATGGTTTGTGTGAGTGATGATTTTTTCTCATTTTTCTCGCTTGGAGGGACCATTAAGAAACATGATCCCCGCTGATACCGGGATAAACCTTTCAAGGTGACACTACCAATGGCTCTGAAGGAATAAGGCACAGGACTTTTATTGCAGAACCTGTGCAGGGACCAGAACTGACCACTACATCAATAAAACTACCACTGGTGTCATCAAACTACCCCTGGAAATACCGAGAACTCCAACAAAAGTCTTCTCAAATGAGTGTTTCTCAGGTTCATGGTACAGAACAAGGGTCTCTCTACCACCAGTGTCATAAAACTACCCCTGGAAATGGTGAGAACTCCCACAAAAGTCTTCTCAAAAGTGTGTTTTTTAGGTTCATGGTACAGAAGCAGGGTCACACTACCAGCAGGGTCATCAAACTACCTCTGGAAATGCTGCAAACCTTCGTGAAAGCCTCGTCAAATGTGTGTTTCTTAGGTTTATGGTACAGAAGGAGGGTGTCTCTCTACCACCAGGGTCATACAAGTGCAGCATACAATAACTAATGAGGGAGTCACCTATATGCCTGATGGAGGTCACAAAATCTGCAGTCAGAACCAGCTTCCCAGGATTCAGAATACCCAGGCAAAGACATTAGTGGTAACAGCTCCATACCATAGTGCCCTGATACTGCCGCTTCATGCCATATAGCATAGTAAGACACACTCGTAGGACTCGACGGAACTTTTATTAGTATTAGTATTCATTTTACCAGTTATTATTATTCGTATATATTAATCTGTGCTCTAAAAGGTCAAGTAAGTTCAGCGCACACAAGTTTTGGCTGGAAATACTTGTGGTTGAGGCTGACATTTTATCCTAGCCATAGAAGTGGACCCATAGTTATGGAGGGATTTTTTCAGGCTCAAAAAGTAGACTTGTACACTAAAATTTAGGTCATATCTTCTTCATCTGCTATCTAACTCTACCTGGTATTATAATTTGCTATGTAACTCTACCTGCTACATATTCTATTTGGTATTATAATCTGCTCTTTGACATTTCAGCATCCATCTTATGACCAGGTGGTAGTTTGAGAATTCCTCTGTGCCCTGAACCAAGATGGCAAGGCTTTCCTAGGAGTCTTTGACATTTCCAGGAGTTAGTTTATGACCAGGTGGTAGTTTGACCCTTCCTCTGTACCCTGAACCTAAAGAAACACATATTTGGCAAGGCTTTCCTAGGAGTCTTTGACATTTCAGGAGTATAGTTTTATGACCAGGTGGTGGAGCACTTAGGGAGGGTACAGGGAGGGGGGTCTCCTAGCACCGTTAAAATGTATAGTATTGCAAAATAGTTTGACCCTTCCTCTGTACCCTGAACATGAAGAAACACATATTTGGCAAGGCTTTCCTAGGAGTCTTTGACATTTCCAGGAGTATAGTTTTATGACCAGGTGGTAGTTTGACCCTTCCTCTGTACCCTGAACCTAAAGAAACACATATTTGGCAAGGCTTTCCTAGGAGTCTTTGACATTTCCAGGAGTATAGTTTTATGACCAGGTGGTAGTTTGACCCTTCCTCTGTACCCTGAACATAAAGAAACATATATTTGGCAAGGCTTTCCTAGGAGTCTTTGACATTTCCAGGAGTATAGTTTTATGACCAGGTGGTAGTTTGACCCTTCCTCTGTACCCTGAACCTAAAGAAACACTCATTAGAACCCGATTGCCCCCTCTTTGACCTTCAGAAATACAGAACATAGTTGACATGAGAAGCAAAAGTGTCTTATAATACCAATCCCAGGATATAGTTAATATTGTGCCATCAAAACCCAGATTAAATTCAAACCTCTCCTGCGTCCATCCCACTCTGATTGGGCTCATGTTAACGCCGCCCTGCACTGTGACGCCTTGTTTAAGAGCCCCCGAGCCAAGAAGGACGGAACAGAGAGGGAGAAAGCTGTTGCTGAGAGGGAGAAAATATAAGAAAGATTTTAATGGAAGCGGCCTATATATATATTGGAGAGAGAGAGAGAGAGAGAGAGAGAGAGAGAGAGAGAGAGAGAGAGAGAGAGAGAGAGAATTACCTCCACTAACATTATCAACAAAGTCTAAATGTCTGTATATAATCCCCCTGCGCCCATGGACCCCCTAATGGACCCCCTAATGAAACAGACCAGCTATAGTGTAAGCTATCTAATGGGGCCTTCTCCCCTCGACAACTTATCAAAACTACAAAAAAGCATCACACTTTCCTCCTTATTATAAAATTCCTTGATTGCTCGTTAACCATTTTAGAAAAAAATAAATTAACACTCACCAATGGGCTCCTCCTGTGTTCCTCGTCTTCTTCCTCCTCCTCCTCCTCCTCTTCTTCGTTTGGTAGTGTCTGCAAATCAAGTTTGGTGTCAATTAACTGTGTAAACATCAAGCAGGTGAAGTCACTCAAATTTATCTATTTGTATATATTTCATGGTGGCAAAATTTAAATTATCAGTTTCATTTTCACCAGTGACACGAATTTGTGGCTGTTTTCCACAATAGAATTTCACTCTAATAAGTGAATCAGACCCCACAGAGATATTACCAGAGTGTGTAGGAATGAATACAAAGATAACCACATACTTTGATTTAACTCTAGGATGTCTCGTGGATCATCAATAAATAAAAAACAAAATATCTGGACAGGCCACTCTTGAGCCCGTTACCTTCAATGACACCCCAAAACAGTCCCTGAGCCAAGTGTGTACCCCATATTTTGGTTGTGTTAGGTGCGCCTATTAGCAACTACTACTATTTTTACTGAACGAGGGACACATGATCCATATAAACCATTAATACTACCTAATAATATTAAACAAATTATATACGTGCTACCAGGGAATCATGAGGATTAATGTTATTGTAATTCTCACGTTTACTCAACCCTACTAAACCTATCCACCCCGCGCCCACCTAGCCTCCAGCAGGTGCCCACCCTGGCTCGCATAACCATAGCAGGGCACGATAACAGAAAACCTTATTCCCGATAACCGATAACTGATAATGGAAAACCTTATTGGTGATAACCGATATTCGTTAACTGGAAACACAAATATAGGCGATAACCGATACCCGATATTAATCCACAATTCCGATACTAGCTAGCGATAAGTCCGATAGGCAAAAATGATACTATATTGATATTTCAAATAAAAAACATAGATGAATTCATATTTTCATTATCTGTATTTTTAAAAACTTACAAAATCTGAAAACCACACGTTGACACGTACATATGGACGGTAATACTAGAAACGCCTGAACCGGTGTTGTGTTATTTGGCGTCCCCACCGACAAACACTGGTCTCTCGTGAACTGCACATGCTCAGACCAGCAAGCGTGAACCTGAACAGTCTCACAAAGCTTTTTAACCGTAATTTAGAGTTGCTGGAAGGCTGAATCAGACATACAGTACCACTACCACCATCCCCGATGTTTCTAGATCGACACTCTGTACGAGTTGTATTTATATGTACAGAGTGTCGTTCTAGAAACAGCGAGGATGGTGGTACTGTATGTCTGATTCAGCCTTCCAGCAACTACTCTTAATGGGTGAAAAAGCTTTTTGATACTGTACAGGTCTATGAGTACTGGTCTGAACATGCGCAGTTCACGAGAGACCAGTGTTTAACACAAGCGCCAGCTTTTGACGATGGGACACCAAATAACACAACACCGGGTGCCTTCAATACCATGGCATGCTCACAAACGAATATGGAATATCAAATTTGAGGTAGTGAATAATCATTTTGGGGCAAAGCTAAATGATTTTTCTCTTTGATGTATTCATTTTTGAGTCTAACATAAAAAAACAACCTAGTATTTTAATGTTGATGATCTAAGTACGAAATCTCTTCGCCAAAGATAATTCATACCCCCAAGTTTTTTCATAAAATACGGGCACCCGGCCACGCATGCAGTAGGGAGGAGACAACGTGTTTTTTTCTGAGGCGGAAAAAAAGTAGCGATTATCACTAGTTTGGTTACAAAAATAACGAAGATACCGATATATATTTAAATAAGCAGCGGATGGCCGACAACCCGATTTTGTTATCAGCGATAAAGTATCGCGATAACGCCCAGCTATGCGCATAACTCACCACCCACCTTCCTGCAATTACAGCTGATAATGTAGTACTGCGAACACTTAATATAACACGTCACGTCGTAGGGTATTCGTATCTTACAATTTTACTGAACACCAGTCGACCTGTCCTCCCCCGCTCACCTCTGTTGCGCCTCCTCATTCCCAGTACTACTAAAATGGATTGGCTGAGGAGAAGCACCTTCCACAGGAGAGCGTGTCAGTTCCCTGTTCCTCACTGGCTGACAGCCACTGATGAGCTGCTGGCCAATACCAAATTTAAAGTGCATATTTCACCTTTTCTTTCTCCTTATTTTCTCCATGCAAACAGTTTAATACTTACTAAAAATGGTCATTATCGTAAATAAATCTGTCTCAGGAAAACAAATAACCAGTGAGGCTGGCAAGGAGGAAGAGCTCACCATGCTGTGCCCAGTGACCATATTGACGTGTGTGTGTGTGTGTGTGTGTGTGTGTGTGATACCATACCCACTACATATATAAATATATATATATATATATATATATATATATATATATATATATATATATATATATATATATATATATATATATATATATATATATATATATATATATATATATATATATATATATATACATCAGCTCTCAGTGATTTTACTATACTAGGCTACTACCCTACTCACCTAGATTTACATGATGATTATGTTGAGTTTATGGCTGAAAGCTTGTTATATTCAATAGCGACATTTGAAATTTAAGCTGGCAATCTCGGACACAGCAGAGGGCGCTGTTTTGGCACGGCCGTAGTGAGTTTCTTTATGTGCACCATGTAATTCTGCATGTTTTCATATATAATACATGATGATTATGTTGAGTTTATGGCTGAAAGCTTGTTATATTCAATAGCGACATTTGAAATTTAGCACGAGAGGCGATCTCGGATACGGTGCAGGTGTTGTTTTGGCCTGGCCGTAGTGAGTTTCTTTATGTACACCCTTTAATTCTGCATGCTTTCATATATAATACATGATGATAATGTTGAGTTTATGGCTGAAAGCTTGTTATATTCAATAGTGACATTTGAAATTTGGCGCACGCAGCGATCCCGGATACGGCGCAGGGCACTGTTTTGGCCCAGCCGTAGCGAGTTTCTTTATGTGCACCATTTAATTTTGCATATTTTCATATATAATACATGATGATTATGTTGAGTTTATGGCTGAAAACTTGTTATATTCAATAGCAACATTTGAAATTTGGCGCGAATGGCAATCTCGGATACAGCGGGGTGTTGTTTTGGCCCGGCCGTAGTGAGTTTCTTTATCCATTTAATTCTGCATGTTTTCATATATAATACATGATGATTATGCTGAGTTTATGGCTGAAAGCTTGTTATATTCAATAACAACATGTGAAATTTGGCACACGCAGCGATGTTTTCGCCCGGCCGTAGTGAGTTTCTTTATGTGCACCATTTAATTCTGCATGTTTTCATATATAATACATGATGATTATGTTGAGTTTATGGCTGAAAGCTTGTTATATTCAATAGCGACATTTGAAATTTAGCAGCGGCGATCTCGGACACAGCAGAGGGCGCTGTTTGGCCAACCGTAGTGAGTTTCTTTATGTGCACCATGTAATTCTGCATGTTTTCATATATAATACATGATGATTATGTTGAGTTTATGGCTGAAACCTTGTTATATTCAATAGCGACATTTGAAATTTGGCACATGGCGATCTCGGATACGGTGCGAGGTGTTCTTTTGGCCTGGCCGTAGTGAGTTTCTTTATGTGCACCATTTAATTCTGCATGTTTTCATATATAAAAATGATAATTATGCTGAGTTTATGGCTGAAAGCTTGTTATATTCAATAGCGACATTTGAAATTTGACAAGTGTGGCGATCTCGGATTTGGCGCAGGGCACTGTTTTGGCCCGGCCGTAGTGAATTACTTTATGTGCACCATGTAATTCTGCATGTTTTCATATATAATACATGATGATTATGTTGAGTTTATGGCTGAAACCTTGTTATATTCAATAGCGACATTTGAAATTTAGCGCGAATGGCGATCTCGGATACGGCGCTGGGCTTTGTTTTGGCCCGGCCGCAGTGAGTTTCTTTATGTGTACCATTTAATTCTGCATGTTTTCATATATAATACATGATGATTATGCTGAGTTTATGGCTGAAAGCTTGTTATATTCAATAGCGACATTTGAAATTTGGCGTGGCGATCTCGGATCTGGCGCAGGGCGCTGTTTTGGCCCGGAGTGAGTTTCTTTATGTGCACCATTTAATTCTGCATGTTTTCATATATAATACATGATGATTATGTTGAGTTTATGGCTGAAAGCTTGTTATATTCAATAGCGACATTTGAAATTTAGCTGCGGCGATCTCGGACACAGCAGAGGGCGCTGTTTTGGCCCATCCGTAGTGAGTTTCTTTATGTGCACCATGTAATTCTGCATGTTTTCATATATAATACATGATGATTATGTTGAGTTTATGGCTGAAACCTTGTTATATTCAATAGCGACATTTGAAATTTGGCACGCGGCGATCTCGGACACAGCAGAGGTGCTGTTTTGGCCTGGCCGTAGTGAGTTTCTTTATGTGCACCATTTAATTCTGCATGTTTTCATATATAATACATGATGATTATGTTGAGTTTATGGCTGAAAACTTGTTATATTCAATAGCGACATTAGAAATTTTACGCGCGTGGCGATCTCGGATACGGTGCGGGGCGTTGTTTTGGCCCGGCCGCAGTGAGTTTCTTTATGTGCACCATTTAATTCTGCATGTTTTCATATATAATACATGATGATTATGTTGAGTTTATGGCTGAAAGCTTGTTATATTCAATAGCGACATTTGAAATTTGGCGAATGGCGATCTCGGATACGGCGCAGGTGTTGTTTTGGCCCGGCCGTAGTGAGTTTCTTTATGTGCACCATTTAATTCTGCATGTTTTCATATATAATACATGATGATTATGCTGAGTTTATGGCTGAAAGCTTGTTATATTCAATAGCGACATTTGAAATTTAGCGCGAATGGCGATCTCGGATACGGCGCAGGGCGCTGTTTTGGCCCGGCCGTAGTGAGTTTCTTTATGTGCACCATTTAATTCTGCATGTTTTCATATATAATACATGATGATTATGTTGAGTTTATGGCTGAAAGCTTGTTATATTCAATAGCGACATTTGAAATTTAGAGCGCGGCGATCTCGGATACAGCAGAGGTGTTCTTTTGGCCCTGGCCGTAGTGAGTTTCTTTATGTGCACCATTTAATTCTGCATGTTTTCATATATAAAAATGATGATTATGCTGAGTTTATGGCTGAAAGCTTGTTATATTCAATAGCGACATTTGAAATTTGGTGGCGTGGCGATCTCGGACACAGCAGGGCGCTGTTTTGGCCAACCGTAGTGAGTTTCTTTATGTGCACCATGTAATTCTGCATGTTTTCATATATAATACATGATGATTATGTTGAGTTTATGGCTGAAAGCTTGTTATATTCAATAGCGACATTTGAAATTTGGCGAATGGCGATCTCGGATACGGTGCGAGGTGTTGTTTTGGCCCGGCCGTAGTGAGTTTCTTTATGTGCACCATTTAATTCTGCATGTTTTCATATATAATACATGATGATTATGCTGAGTTTATGGCTGAAAGCTTGTTATATTCAACAGCAACATTTGAAATTTGGCGCGTGGCGATCTCGGATATCGCAGGGCACTGTTTTGGCCCGGCCGTAGTGAGTTTCTTTATGTGCACCATGTAATTCTGCATGTTTTCATATATAATACATGATGATTATGTTGAGTTTATGGCTGAAAGCTTGTTATATTCAATAGCGACATTTGAAATTTAGCGCGTGGCGATCTCGGATACAACAGAGGGCGCTGTTTTGGCCAACCGTAGTGAGTTTCTTTATGTGCACCATTTAATTATGCATGTTTTCATATATAATACATGATGATTATGTTGAGTTTATGGCTGAAAGCTTGTTATATTCAATAGCGACATTTGAAATTTAAGCCTGGCGATCTCGGACACAGCAGAGGGCGCTGTTTTGGCCCGGCCGTAGTGAGTTTCTTTATGTGCACCATGTAATTCTGCATGTTTTCATATATAATACATGATGATTATGTTGAGTTTATGGCTGAAAGCTTGTTATATTCGATAGCGACATTTGAAATTTGGCACACGGCGATCTCGGATACGGTGCGAGGTGTTGTTTTGGCCTGGCCGTAGTGAGTTTCTTTATGTGCACCATTTAATTCTGCATGTTTTCATATATAAAATGATGATTATGCTGAGTTTATGGCTGAAAGCTTGTTATATTCAATAGCGACATTTGAAATTTGGCGGCGTGGCGATCTCGGATACAGCAGGGCGCTGTTTTGGCCCGGCCGTAGTGAGTTTCTTTATGTGCACCATGTAATTCTGCATGTTTTCATATATAATACATGATGATTATGTTGAGTTTATGGCTGAAACCTTGTTATATTCAATAGCGACATTTGAAATTTAAGCGCGAATGGCGATCTCGGATACAGTGCGGGTGTTGTTTTGGCTCGGCCGTAGTGAGTTTCTTTATGTACCATTTAATTCTGCATGTTTTCATATATAATACAGGATGATTATGCTGAGTTTATGGCTGAAAGCTTGTTATATTCAATAGCAACATTTGAAATTTGGCACGTGGCGATCTCGGATACGGCGCAGGGCGCTGTTTTGGCCAACCGTAGTGAGTTTCTTTATGTGAACCATTTAATTCTGCATGTTTTCATATATAATACATGATGATTATGTTGAGTTTATGGCTGAAAGCTTGTTATATTCAATAGCGACATTTGAAATTTAAGCGGCTGGCGATCTCGGACACAGCAGAGGGCGCTGTTTTGGCCCGGCCGTAGTGAGTTTCTTTATGTGCACCATGTAATTCTGCATGTTTTCATATATAATACATGATGATTATGTTGAGTTTATGGCTGAAACCTTGTTATATTCAATAGCGACATTTGAAATTTAGCGCATGGCGATCTCGGATACGGTGCGAGGGGTTGTTTTGGCCTGGCCGTAGTGAGTTTCTTTATGTGCACCATTTAATTCTGCATGTTTTCATATATAATACATGATGATTATGCTGAGTTTATGGCTGAAAGCTTGTTATATTCAATAGCGACATTTGAAATTTGGCACACGCGGCGATCTCGGATACGGCGCAGGGCACTGTTTTGGCCCGGCCGTAGTGAGTTACTTTATGTGCACCATGTAATTCTGCATGTTTTCATATATAATACATGATGATTATGTTGAGTTTATGGCTGAAACCTTGTTATATTCAATAGCGAAATTTGAAATTTAGCGCGAATGGCGATCTCGGATACGGTGCGGGGCGTTGTTTTGGCCCGGCCGCAGTGAGTTTCTTTATGTGTACCATTTAATTCTGCATGTTTTCATATATAATACATGATGATTATGCTGAGTTTATGGCTGAAAGCTTGTTATATTCAATAGCGACATTTGAAATTTGACAAGCGTGGCGATCTCGGATACGGCGCAGGGCACTGTTTTGGCCCGGCCGTAGTGAATTACTTTATGTGCACCATGTAATTCTGCATGTTTTCATATATAATACATGATGATTATGTTGAGTTTATGGCTGAAACCTTGTTATATTCAATAGCGACATTTGAAATTTAAGCGAATGGCGATCTCGGATACTGTTGTGGGCGCTGTTTTGGCCCGGCCGCAGTGAGTTTCTTTATGTGTACCATTTAATTCTGCATGTTTTCATATATAATACATGATGATTATGCTGAGTTTATGGCTGAAAGCTTGTTATATTCAATAGCGACATTTGAAATTTGGCGCGCGTGGCGATCTCGGATACGGCGCAGGGCGCTGTTTTGGCCCGGCCGTAGTGAGTTTCTTTATGTGTACCATTTAATTCTGCATGTTTTCATATATAATACATGATGATTATGTTGAGTTTATGGCTGAAAGCTTGTTATATTCAATAGCGACATTTGAAATTTAACGCGCGCGGCGATCTCGGACACAGCAGAGGGCGCTGTTTTGGCCCGGCCGTAGTGAGTTTCTTTATGTGCACCATGTAATTCTGCATGTTTTCATATATAATACATGATGATTATGTTGAGTTTATGGCTGAAACCTTGTTATATTCAATAGCGACATTTGAAATTTAAGCGTGGCGATCTCGGACACAGCAGAGGGCGCTGTTTTGGCCAGCCGTAGTGACTTTCTTTATGTGCACCAGGTAATTCTGCATGTTTTCATATATAATACATGATGATTATGTTGAGTTTATGGCTGAAACCTTGTTATATTCAATAGCGACATTTGAAATTTAGCGCGCGCGGCGATCTCGGACACTGCTGTGGGCGCTGTTTTGGCCCGGCCGCAGTGAGTTTCTTTATGTGTACCATTTAATTCTGCATGTTTTCATATATAATACATGATGATTATGCTGAGTTTATGGCTGAAAGCTTGTTATATTCAATAGCGACATTTGAAATTTGGCGGCGTGGCGATCTCGGATACGCACAGGGCGCTGTTTGGCCAGCCGTAGTGAGTTTCTTTATGTGCACCATTTAATTCTGCATGTTTTCATATATAATACATGATGATTATGTTGAGTTTATGGCTGAAAGCTTGTTATATTCAATAGCGACATTTGAAATTTAAGCATGGCGATCTCGGACACAGCAGAGGCGCTGTTTTGGCCAACGTAGTGAGTTTCTTTATGTGCACCATGTAATTCTGCATGTTTTCATATATAATACATGATGATTATGTTGAGTTTATGGCTGAAAGCTTGTTATATTCAATAGCGACATTTGAAATTTGGCACGCGGCGATCTCGGATACGGTGCAGGTGTTCTTTTGGCCCGGCCGTAGTGAGTTTCTTTAGGTGCACCATTTAATTCTGCATGTTTTCATATATAAAAATGATGATTATGCTGAGTTTATGGCTGAAAGCTTGTTATATTCAATAGCGACATTTGAAATTTGGCGTGGCGATCTCGGATACAGGGCACTGTTTGGCCCGGCGTAGTGAATTTCTTTATTGCACCATGTAATTCTGCATGTTTTCATATATAATACATGATGATTATGTTGAGTTTATGGCTGAAACCTTGTTATATTCAATAGCGACATTTGTAATTTAGCGAATGGCGATCTCGGATCTGGTGCGGGGTGTTGTTTGGCCCGGCCGTAGTGAGTTTCTTTATGTACCATTTAATTCTGCATGTTTTCATATATAATACATGATGATTATGCTGAGTTTATGGCTGAAAGCTTGTTATATTCAATAGCAACATTTGAAATTTGGTGCGGGCGGCGATCCTGGATACGGCGCGGGGCGCTGTTTTGGCCCGGCCGTAGTGAGTTTCTTTATGTGCACCATTTAATTCTGCATGTTTTCATATATAATACTTGATGATTGTGTTGAGTTTATGGCTGAAAGCTTGTTATATTCAATAGCGACATTTGAAATTTAGGCACAGCGATCTCGGACACAGCAGAGGGCGCTGTTTTGGCCCCGTAGTGAGTTTCTTTATGTGCACCATTTAATTCTGCATGTTTTCATATATAATACATGATGATTATGTTGAGTTTATGGCTGAAAGCTTGTTATATTCAATAGCGACATTTGAAATTTGCGCGTGGCGATCTCGACACAGCAGAGGGCGCTGTTTTGGCCCAACCGTAGTGAGTTTCTTTATGTGCACCATGTAATTCTGCATGTTTTCATATATAATACATGATGATTATGTTGAGTTTATGGCTGAAAGCTTGTTATATTCGATAGCGACATTTGAAATTTAGCTGTGGCGATCTCGGATACGGCGAGGTGTTGTTTGGCCTGGCCGTAGTGAGTTTCTTTATGTGCACCATTTAATTCTGCATGTTTTCATATATAAAAATGATGATTATGCTGAGTTTATGGCTGAAAGCTTGTTATATTCAATAGCGACATTTTAAATTATACTGGCGATCTCGGACACAGCAGAGGCGCTGTTTGGCCAGCCGTAGCGAGTTTCTTTATGTGCACCATGTAATTCTGCATGTTTTCATATATAATACATGATGATTATGTTGAGTTTATGGCTGAAACCTTGTTATATTCAATAGCGACATTTGAAATTTAGCGAATGGCGATCTCGGATCTGCGGGGTGTTGTTTGGCTCGGCCGTATTGAGTTTCTTTATGTTGACAATTTAATTCTGCATGTTTTCATATATAATACATGATGATTATGCTGAGTTTATGGCTGAAAGCTTGTTATATTCAATAGCAACATTTGAAATTTGGCGTGGCGATCTCGGATCTGGCGCAGGGCGCTGTTTGGCCCGGACGTAGTGAGTTTCTTTATGTGCACCATTTAATTCTGCATGTTTTCATATATAATACATGATGATTATGTTGAGTTTATGGCTGAAAGCTTGTTATATTCAATAGCGACATTTGAAATTTAAGCGGCAGCGTCTCGGACACAGCAGGGCGCTGTTTTGGCCCAACCGTAGTGAGTTTCTTTATGTGCACCATGTAATTCTGCATGCTTTCATATATAATACATGATGATTATGTTGAGTTTATGGCTGAAACCTTGTTATATTCAAAAGCGACATTTGAAATTTGGCTGCAATGGCGATCTCGGATACGGTGCGAGGTGTTGTTTAGCCTGGCCGTAGTGAGTTTCTTTATGCACCATTTAATTCTGCATGTTTTCATATATAAAAATGATAATTATGCTGAGTTTATGGCTGAAAGCTTGTTATATTCAATAGCGACATTTGAAATTTGTGGCGTGGCGATCTCGGATCTGGCGCGGGGCACTGTCTTGGCCCGGCCGTAGTGAATTACTTTATGTGCACCATGTAATTCTGCATGTTTTCATATATAATACATGATGATTATGTTGAGTTTATGGCTGAAACCTTGTTATATTCAATAGAGAAATTTGAAATTTAAGCGCGAATGGCGATCTCGGATCTGGTGCGGGCGTTGTTTTGGCCGGCCGCATGATGAGTTTCTTTATGTGTACCATTTAATTCTGCATGTTTTCATATATAATACATGATGATTATGCTGAGTTTATGGCTGAAAGCTTGTTATATTCAATAGCGACATTTGAAATTTGGTAGCGTGGCGATCTCGGATACGGCAGGGCGCTGTTTGGCCCGGAGTGAGTTTCTTTATGTGCACTAATTAATTCTGCATGTTTTCATATATAATACATGATGATTATGTTGAGTTTATGGCTGAAAGCTTGTTGTATTCAATAGCGACATTTGAAATTTTGCGCGCGGCGATCTCGGACACAGCAGAAGGCGCTGTTTTGGCCGGCCGTAGTGAGTTTCTTTATGTGCACCATGTAATTCTGCATGTTTTCATATATAATACATGATGATTATGTTGAGTTTATGGCTGAAAGCTTGTTATATTCAATAGCTACATTTGAAATTTGGCACTGCGGCGATCTCGGATACGGTGCGAGGTGTTCTTTGGCCTGGCCGTAGTGAGTTTCTTTATGTGCACCATTTAATTCTGCATGTTTTCATATATAAAAATGATGATTATGCTGAGTTTATGGCTGAAAGCTTGTTATATTCAATAGCGACATTTGAAATTTGGCGAGCGTTGAGATCTCGGATCTGGCGCGGGGCACTGTTTGGCCCGGCCATAGTGAATTTCTTTGTGCACCATGTAATTCTGCATGTTTCATATATAATTCATGATGATTATTTTGAGTTTATTGCTGAAACATTGTTATATTCAATAGCGACAATATAAATTTAGCGCGAATGGCGATCTCTGATACGGTGCGGGGTGGTGTTTTGGCCCGGCCGTAGTGAGTTTCTTTATGTGTACCATTTAATTCTGCATGTTTTCATATATAATACATGATGATTATGCTGAGTTTATGGCTGAAAGCTTGTTATATTCAATAGCAACATTTGAAATTTGGTAGCGTGGCGATCTCGGATCTGGCGCGGGGCGCTGTTTTAGCCCGGCCGTAGTGAGTTTCTTTATGTACCATTTAATTCTGCATGTTTTCATATATAATACATGATGATTATGTTGAGTTTATGGCTGAAAGCTTGTTATATTCAATAGCGACATTTGAAATTTAGGCCCAACGTATGGCGATCTCAGACACAACAGAGGCGCTGTTTTGGCCAACCGTAGTGAGTTTCTTTATGTGCACCATGTAATTATGCATGTTTTATTATATAATACATGATGATTATATTGAGTTTATGGCTGAAAGCTTGTTATATTCGATAGCGACATTTGAAATTTAGCTGCATGGCGATCTCGGATACGGTGCGAGGTGTTGTTTGGCCTGGCCGTGGTGAGTTTATTTATGTGCACCATTTAATTCTGTATGTTTTCATATATAAAAATGATGATTATGCTGAGTTTATGGCTGAAAGCTTGTTATATTCAATAGCGACATTTGAAATTTAAGCGGCGATCTCGGACACAGCAGGGCGCTGTTTTGGCCGGCCGTAGTGAGTTTCTTTATGTACCATGTAATTCTGCATGTTTTCATATATAATACATGATGATTATGTTGAGTTTATGGCTGAAAGCTTGTTATATTCGATAGCGACATTTGAAATTTGGCAAGCAGCGGCGATCTCGGATGGTGCAGTGTTGTTTTGGCCCGGCCGTAGTGAGTTTCTTTATGTGCACCATTTAATTCTGCATGTTTTCACATATAAAAATGATGATTATGTTGAGTTTATGGCTGAAAGCTTGTTATATTCAATAGCGACATTTGAAATTTGGCGGCGTGGCGATCTCGGATGAGCGCAGGGCACTGTTTTGGCCGGCCGTAGTGAGATTTCTTTATGTGCACCATGTAATTCTGCATGTTTTCATATATAATACATGATGATTATGTTGAGTTTATGGCTGAAAGCTTGTTATATTCAATAGCGACATTTGAAATTTAAGCGGCGATCTCGGACACAGCAGAGGGCGCTGTTTGGCCCGTAGTGAGTTTCTTTATGTGCACCATGTAATTCTGCATGTTTTCATATATAATACATGATGATTATGTTGAGTTTATGGCTGAAACCTTGTTATATTCAATAGCGACAATTGAAATTTGGCACACAGCGATCTCGGATCACGGTGCAGGTGTTGTTTTAGCCTGGCGTAGTGAGTTTCTTTATGTGCACCATTTAATTCTGCATGTTTTCATATATAAAAATGATAATTATGCTGAGTTTATGGCTGAAAGCTTGTTATATTCAATAGCGACATTTGAAATTTGGCGGCGTGGCGATCTCGGATCTGGCGCAGGGCACTGTTTAGCCCGGCCGTAGTAGATACTTTATGTGCACCATGTAATTCTGCATGTTTTTTAATATATAATACATGATGATTATGTTGAGTTTATGGCTGAAACCTTGTTATATTCAATAGCGACATTTGAAATTTAGCGAATGGCGATCTCGGATACAGTGCGGGGCGTTGTTTTGGCCCGGCCGCAGTGAGATTCTTTATGTGGACCATTTAATTCTGCATGTTTTCATATATAATACATGATGATTATGCTGAGTTTATGGCTGAAAGCTTGTTATATTCAATAGCGACATTTGAAATTTGGTAGCGGCGTGGCGATCTCGGATACAACGCAGGGCGCTGTTTTGGCCAACCGTAGTGAGTTTCTTTATGTGCACTATTTAATTCTGCATGTTTTCATATATACATGATTATTATGTTGAGTTTATGGCTGAAAGCTTGTTATATTCAATAGCGACATTTGAAATTTAAGCGTGCGAAGCGATCTCGGACACAACAGGGCGCTGTTTTGGCCCGCCGTAGTGAGTTTCTTTATGTGCACCATGTAATTCTGCATGTTTTCATATATAATACATGATGATTATGTTGAGTTTATGGCTGAAAGCTTGTTATATTCAATAGCGACATTTGAAATTTGGCACGCGGCGATCTCGGATACGGTGCGAGGTGTTCTTTGGCCTGGCCGTAGTGAGTTTCTTTATATTGCACCATTTAATTCTGCATGTTTTCATATATAAAATGATGATTATGCTGAGTTATGGCTGAAAGCTTGTTATATTCAATAGCGACATTTGAAATTTTTGGCGTGGCGATCTCGGATCTGTACGAGGGCACTGTTTTGGCCGTGTGAATTTCTTTATGTGCACCATGTAATTCTGCATGTTTTCATATATAATACATGATGATTATGTTGAGTTTATGGCTGAAACCTTGTTATATTCAATAGCGACATTTGAAATTTAAGCGAATGGCGATCTCGGATCTGATGCGGGGTGTTGTTTGGCCCGGCCATAGTGGGTTTCTTTATGTGTACCATTTAATTCTGCATGTTTTCATATAAAATACATGATGATTATGCTGAGTTTATGGCTGAAAGCTTGTTATATTCAATAGCGACATTTGAAATTTGGCGCGCGTGGCGATCTCGGATACGGAGCAGGGCGCGGTTTTTGGCCCGGCGTGAGTTTCTTTATGCACCATTTAATTCTGCATGTTTTCATATATAATACATGATGATTATGTTGAGTTTATGGCTGAAAGCTTGTTATATTCAATAGCGACATTTGAAATTTAATGGCGGCGATCTCAGACACAGCAGAGGGCGCTGTTTTGGCCAACCGTAGTGAGTTTCTTTAAGTGCACCATGTAATTCTGCATGTTTTCATATATAATACATGATGATTATGTTGAGTTTATGGCTGGCTGTCGTCATATTCAATAGCGACATTTGAAATTTAAGCGTGGCGATCTCGGATACAGTGCTGGGGTGTTGTTTGGCCTGGCCGTAGTGAGTTTCTTTATGTGTACCATTTAATTCTGCATGTTTTCATATAATACATGATGATTATGTTGAGTTTATGGCTGAAAGCTTGTCATATTCAATAGCGACATTTGAAATTTAGCGGCGTGGCGATCTCGGATCTGTGGTAGGGTGTTATTAGGTTTTTCATTATAAGTTATCGGTTATCTTGAATAAGTTTTTCTGTTATCTTGCCCTGCTATGGTGAGACGCTGTCTTTCTCCTCAGTCTGAAGCTAGCCAGCTCTCTCTCC